>NC_142862.1:23395264-23546110 GCF_061612785.1 Hesperophylax consimilis
GGAAGGTTTTTTTAGGGAAGGAAGGAGAAGAAGTTCTAGGAAGGAATAAGATATGAGGGGTAGGTAAGAAATCTGGGGGTCAGTGTTTCCAAGAGTGACGGAATTATGAATCCATCACTTTCACTGCGGTGCAAGGCGATTTTCCGAGATTGTCCCTTAAGGCGAAGCTTAATGCTAAATCAATATTTTGATTAATCTTTATAACGAACTGGTGCACATTATGAATACAAAAAATATGTTTTAGATAAATTGAAGGTTTTCCTATCGTTTCGCTTGAGTAGAATACAAATAAAATAATAAATTACTCAATAAAAAATATAAATGTAAACTACAAAAAAAAATTTTTTTTCAATAGAAATGTATGAACGCGTAAAGGAAACAACTTTAAAAAATACAGCATTATAGCTAAGATTATCTGTGACAGTTTCACTTGATTAACGTTTTTGCTTTCTTATAAAATTATTTACAAAATAAATAAAAACCAGTTCTGTGCTTGAAATCGAACGTTTCTAGACTCCGTTTGTCAAGCGATTTTAATTTTTTTATTTTTTATAGTGAAGGTATACCTCACAAGAGTCCCAACTGCTCCCGTCTGGAGCCAGTGAGACTATGGCATCCCCAATTGGGGGATGTTGTGAGGCTGAAGGTAAGTGGGGAAGGGAAAGAGGAAGGTGGGGAAGTACCTGGCTATTCAGATCTAGTCACTAAACACGGCTAAAGCCATTTGGAGTAACGTTTCAATTCTGAATGGTGGTCTTACACCAGGGCGATACTGGTAGTATCTTCCACTCTGGAACGTGCCGTAAATATACTAAATATTATTTTAATTAATTAATTGTGAAATAACACAAATTAATCAAATAAAATTTATTTGCGCACGCCGGGTTCGAACCCGCGACCTTCGGAATGGCAGTCCAATGCGTTACCACTGGACTATGCCGGCCGTCAAATAATTAATGCCTATTAGGTACCTAAAATATAAGGTATACCAAGAATATATCTACACATTTTTGGCTTGTAGCTTCCTCTTAACCAGTCCCTCATGATCCGGCCTGCCGCGCAGTAGACAGCCAACCTGAGCACCCATGAATAATTACTCTAGATTAATTCAATTACCTACCAATGTAAAATGCCTAAAATTAACGTAATTAAGTAGAAATTAAGGTAGGTGCCTACTTAAATGTTCCGTACGAACAATAAACCTAGAAATTAAGATAAGTA
The DNA here is from genome assembly GCF_061612785.1 of Hesperophylax consimilis. NCBI lineage: Eukaryota > Metazoa > Arthropoda > Insecta > Trichoptera > Limnephilidae > Hesperophylax > Hesperophylax consimilis. The sequence continues at coordinate 23,396,486 of NC_142862.1, forward strand.
CCTACAATGTTCAGTACAAACAATAAACCTAGAAAATTTCTTTCTCCCATAACTATTATAAGTGCTATTATTAAATTGGTAGGTATTTCGACTTCGCTGATTCGCAACTATCAGTACATATGTATCCAACAAACGCATTGTAATACACTGTAGGTATGATAATTAAAAGAGTGTAATAGCATATTCTCCAAATAAATATTTACAATTTGAGGGTCACAAACCTTGTCCAGATTTTCCGTTAGTCAGGTCCTGCGCCTCTGTGGCGCTGCAGCAGCTCATGCTGACGTCACTTCCGCTTTCAGAGTCTCTGTCACTTCCGCACACACTTCCGTCTTCCCTATCTCCCACATCGAGAAACATTCTTGAAGACTCCCCATCCGTCCCAGCATCTTCCTCAAAATCCTCGCCCCTCTCTCTAACAGTGGTCTCATCATCGAACCTTGAGGTAATTCGATTTTCATGCAAATTTGGATCACCGTTCAAAACATTGCTCTCACATAATCTTTCAGATCCCTTATCCATGTTTAGATTATTAGCCTGTTGCTGTTGCAGACCACCTAATAATCCTTGTAAAGGGTGGAACCATGAGTTCGCGTATAGATTCAAAGGGAAATTGATTGATGGAACATTTTGGTGGTGTTGCTGAAACAGTTGTTGACTAATTGGGTTAATATACTGCTGCATCTTGACTAGTTCTTTTATCCTTGCAATTTCTTGTTCTTCGTCAATTGGTAGTTGTTCTTGTAGCCTTTGTTGCTGCTGTTGTTCTTCAATAGTTTGTGAATTACTTCTGATATTTGCTGGTTGATGTCTCCTGCTTGAAGGCTTATTGTCTTGGTTTCCGATGATAGATTCTATCGAAAATGGTTTTGGGACCCTGATGGCACTCGGCGATGTCTTTTTCAAGTCTTTTATAGGCACTGTGGTCGTGTAGGGGAGGTTTAGAATGGGCGAAGCCATTTTTTTGTATGCTGGAGAAGATCTGTGAGGAGAAAGGCACTGTTTCTCGTTGTCTTCTAAATCCGATAATTCTTCTCGATTGTTTTCTGTTTGGTCTTTTGTTGCATCCATTTTCACGTTTTAAGTGTATTGTCTAATTATCATAAATACTTGCATCTTTATAATTGCAACGGCAATATTATGTATTATCTGCCGACTTAAAAGGTATGTACCTATTCTTTTTTTCTTCTGGATATTCTATATTAGGATGATTTATGATTATTTTGTATCAAATCAATTATGTAGGTAGTGATCCAATAACCGTCAGGTGGGTACTATTATACACTATTATTTTTTTACTCTCTATAGGCAGTACTGTTTAACATTGACGGCAGTGATCCGTTTAATGCGGTAGGTATTTAAAAAAAATTATTATAATTCAATTTTCCTATATTATTAAAAAATAATTGATTCATAACACTTTCATCACCTTAACAATTTATTTATTATGCCACACGATACATTGAGGTTGTTTGTAAAAAAAGTTCACTGATTACATTTTATTATTATTATTTATAAAAAAATCTTCAAATTTTTAATTTTCTTTTACACAATTTTTAATCAAATAAGCAAAAATTCCTAATTATATTAAAATGAAATCTTTTGACAAGTTTTGCTCTTATTACACCATTATTGACTCTCGTTAATCCAACTAATTTTAAACACACAACAACCATTTAAACATGGATTCTTTTTTTAAATCAAAACGGAATAATATCTAAAAAGTACTTATTTAATTAAATAATTATATAGGTACAACTCCGCGACGAACGAACGAACGGTTGGTTTCTATGGTTAATTCGTAAAGCGCGCGCACTGTCTCGTGCAACTGTCAAACACATACTGAGCCAACGAGGGGCTATATTCCTATACGGGACGGACACCGAGTAGCTACATTCATAAAGTTACTTCGTTCAAGCAGATAGGCTATTAAATGTGTTAGTTTGTACAGAGAGTGGGTAGGTACGGATATGGTACTGTCCCCCTGTTAAATAATTATCAATGATGACTACTTAAATCAGGCAGCTTTTAGATTTGATCGATTGATTTAACGTTGTTTGTTATGACACTTATGATGCATGGACCTTTTTAAATGTTGGTACTTGCTGGTTTTTGTAGAATTATTTTAGCAATAGATATCAAACAGCATATAAAAATCGTAGTTAGGTATAAGAGAAATGACTGAAATTTTACTGAGCTGTAAAGAAGACTGTAGATATAACCTATATGCGATTTTTAAAATGCAATAATAGGTATTATTGTAAAACCTTCTTTAGTTAAGATTTCCCGAATGTTTATTTCTAGTCATTCAACTTAGCTATGTAGGTAGATATGTATAATGTGTACTTATGGTAACTTTTCCATTCTGAATATCTTTATTAATAACACCCACTTGCCTACTGAAAAAGTAAATACCTATATTGAAACCAGAGACAAATGTGAACAATAATTTAAGTGCTATTTTAGGTGCTTATTTAATACTAGACCCGGCGTTGCTGTTACCCGGGGTTATCGTTAGTAGATTTCGTAGACCTTTTTAAGATATACAATTCCGTAGTACATTATTTTGATGTATCTCATAAGGTTTAGCCAGCGTTAACAATTTAGTGCCCGAAAATATATTTTTACGACTTGATTATAAAACATGGAATTTTCTCTACTTTCTATAAATATAATATGAATGTATCATATATGTAAACCTTTCGGGAGAAATTCTCTAAATAATAGTGAAAACCCTATCATAATCCGTAGCGTAGTTTAGAAGAACTAAGCGCACAAACAGACAGACAAGGATAGCGACTTTATTTTATACTATTTAGAGATAGGTAAGAAAGGAACTAAGTAGGTACCTACTTAATTTCCTGTTCAATTACCGAATTCTCTCGGTGGGTACCTAACCTCCTGACAATTTAGAATATTGTATAAAAAATAATATATCTATCTGAAATAAGGTAATCATTAAAATTAAAATTAACTAAAGTTATTGGTCAAAAACTTTTCGATTTTTGCATAAAAATTTTCTGGAAATCGGTGCAGTAGGTACCTACTGCCGAACTGAAATATCCTGAAAAATCTGTATTTAGGAAGTAATATCCTCAATATACGGAAAATCTATATTTAGGAAGTAATATCCTCAATATCCTGAAAATCTGTATTTACGAAGTAATATCCTTAATATCCTGAAAATCTGTATTTAGGAACTAATATTCTTGATATCCTGAAAATCTGTATTGAGGAAGTAATATACTTAATATCCTGAAAATCTGTATTTAGGAAGTAATATCCTTGATATTCTGAAAATCTGTATTGAGGAAGTACCTAATATCCTCAATATCCTGAAAATCTGTATTTAGGAAGTAATATCTTGAAAATCTGTATCTATTTAGGAAGTAATATCCTTAATATCCTGAAAATCTGTATTAAGGAAGTAATTTCCTGAAAATCTGTATTTAGGAAGTAATATCCTTAACATTCTGAAAATCTGTATTAAGGAGGTAATATCCTTAATATCCTGAAGATCTGTATTGAGGAAGTAATATCCTTAAATTCTCTATTTAGGATGTTATATCCTTAATATCCTGAAAATCTGTATTAAGGAAGTAATTTCCTGAAAATCTGTATTTAGGAAGTAATATCCTTAATATTCTGAAAATCTGTATTAAGGAAGTAATATCCTTAATATTTTGAAAATCTGTATTAAGGAAGTAATATCCTTAATATCCTGAAAATCTGTATTGAGGAAGTAATATCCTTAAATTCTCTATTTAGGATGTAATATCCTTAATATCCTGAAAATCTGTATTAAGGAAGTAATTTCCTGAAAATCTGTATTTAGGAAGTAATATCCTTAATATTCTGAAAATCTGTATTAAGGAAGTAATATCCTTAATATCCTGAAAATCTGTATTGAGGAAGTAATATCCTTAAATTCTCTATTTAGGATGTAATATCCTTAATATCCTGAAAATCTGTATGAAGGAAGTAATATCCTGAAAATATGTATTTAGGAAGTAGAGGAAAGGAAGCGTATTTGGAATACTGTTGGTAATTCGGAATACCGTCTTATCTTCGGTTCGGGTGGCGGAATCTATCGGTAATAATTATAACTATTGAAAGTCGAAGCTGTGAGCCTTGATTTTGGCCGGTATAATAGTTCTCCTGTGTCTGCGGATGAATGCTGACGTGTTTTGTGAAGTTGCTCCTATCAAAACTTTTTCGGTGAGTTTTTAATCCAATATAATCACCCCATATTCCAAACTATTTTATAACATTACAAATGAAATCACTTCAGAAAGAGTTATATTTTTATAGTATGGCTTTCGTTTTTGCATTTTTTAATACGTTGACATGTGATATAAGAAAGATTTTTTAGGTTATATGTTGCTAATGCGGAATACGGAATGTGATGCAAAATCGGAATAGTATTCCAAATTATATTCATTTTTTTAAAGTACTTTTATTTAATTTTACAGAGATGTCGTCACCAAATTTGTACCAGAAAAGGAAGAAGTGGGATTCGAATGATATGTGTGAAGCCATTAGTGCTGTTCGCAATAAAAAAAATGGGATATTTGATGGCAGCTAAACACTTTAAAGTCCCACGTACTACTTTGTTTCGACTCGTATCTGAAAAAGATGCGGACCCTTTGACTTTAACCTCAAAGAAAATTGGCCGAAAACCAGTTTTTAGTGCAGAGTTCGAAAAACAATTGGTAGACTACGCCCTTGTAATGGAAAAAAAATTCTATGGTCTAACACAAATGGATATCCGACGATTGTCTTATCAAGTGGCTGTTAAAAATAATCATCCAACTCCTTTTAAATCGGGAATTGCTGGCAGATACTGGTTGAAAGGCTTCCTAAATAGACACAAAAATGTGTTATCTATGAGAAAACCTACAGGAACCTCGTTTGCAAGAGCCATCGGTTTTACCAAAGAAAAATTGGACACATTTTACGACATACTAGAAAATGTGTATTCAGAAAAAAACTACCCCGCCAACCGTATATTCAACGTAGATGAATCAGGACTATCTATCGTTCAAAGTAAAATCCCGAAAATCATTGGACGCCGTGGTAAAAAACAAATTGGTGCACTAACTTCGGTTGAACGAGGGTCTCTTATAACTATTGTGGTTTGTATGAGCGCATCAGGCATATATGTGCCTCCAATGATAATTTTCCCCCGCAAAAATATGAATCTACAGCTCATGAAAGGAGCCCCGGCTGGATCTGTTGGAGTATGTCATCCATCTGGGTGGATACAAACTCACCTATTTACCCAATGGTTTTTACATTTCATGGAGAAAACTAAACCAAGCGAGAGCTCTCCGGTTTTGTTAATCTTGGATGGTCATTATAGCCAAACAAAAAACTTGGAGATTGTAGATTTGGCTAGAGCGAATCACGTCTCCATAATATCACTCCCTCCTCACTGCACACACAAAATTTAGCCCCTCGACAGGTCATTCATGAGTCCTCTGAAGGCCTATTATAGCGAAGAAATTCGTATGTGGCTACGTAATAACGCACGAGCTTTGTCAGTATATGACATAACGGAGTTATTTGGAAATGCTTATCGCAAATGCCAAACCGGAGAGATTGCAGCAAATGGATTCAAAGTTAGTGGAATCTATCCCTTCAACCGGCATATTTTTAGCGATGCTGACTTTCTTGCTGCAGAAATTGAAGAGTCTGAAGTCCAGCATTGTGCAGAAGCGTCAACAACACCCATGATGGAAGTTGAAGCACGTCCATTAGCTTTAATGGAAAGTCCACCCGAAGAACAAAGTCCTTCCTTGGTCGCAATTGAACCCCAGCCGTCGACTTCGCGTGGAAGACCCAATCGCACTATCATTACCCCATTTGATGTTTCCCCGATTCCGCAAACTAGGAAAAAAACATCCAATAGAGGGCGTAAATCAGCGGTTTCAACCGTTATATCAAGTTCTCCATACAAGAAGCAACTAATAGATGAACAGGAAAAGAGGACTGCCAAGAACAAGCCCAAGGGTACAAAAAATTCCAAAAAGAAAAAAAACGACAGATATTGCTACTGACTCGGATTCTTCTGCATCGGAAGTAATTGATGACAGTTCCTCTTCTGATATAGTCATCCCTCCTGGAACTAATAAACCAAACGATGAAGACGCAGTGTGCTTTTTCTGCAATGGTCCTTTCAGTCAGGATGTAAGGGGAGAACTTTGGGTCAAGTGCCTAATGTGCAACCTCTGGGTACACAATGAATGTGCCGGATGCGAAACAGAAGAGTATGTATGTGATTATTGCAAATAATTAACAAGACACTATTATATTCTGAAATATTAAAAGTGAATATAATTTGGAATATACTATTCCGAATTTCATGCACTTTTAAAAAAAGGCATTTTTTCTCATTCTTTAATTTTTTATTTTTTAAAAGCACTGTAATATTTTTTTTTTAATTTCTGTTCTCGTTTCCTAATAAACTATTAGTTTCTTAACATTTAAATCGACTTTTATTCGTAAAAACATTTTTATCTTATTTTCTGCACCCTAAAATGTAAATGGTATTCCGAATATGCTTCCTTTCCTCTAATATCCTGAAAATCTGTATTTAAGAAGTAATATCCTGAAAATCTGTACTTAGGAAGTAATATCCTTGCTTTTAGTATGATGGTTTGGGCATGTAGAACGAATGAGCGAAGAAATAAGTGAAAGGAGATTATATGACGCAAATTTGAATGGTAGCAGAAGTCGGGGACGCCCGAGGAAAATATGGCACGATCATCTGAATCAGATACTTGAGTCGGGCCATGTCAAGTGTCAGAATAATAGAAGAGTACCTACATATAAAACAATATATTAATGGGAATTGATTTGTTTGGCTGTCCGTCTTTTCTGCCTACCCCTGCGGTGAAACGGCGTGATGGTTAGTTAGTTATCTAACATTAATAGTGTTGAATTTTTCAAATTAAGCCTTTTATCACACTCAAAAATCATGAGCCGCCACTGCTACCTATACCTACTTACGTTCACATGAAAATCTGTATCGCATGCTAAGTTTTTTGTCCATGCAAAGGATCCAATTATATCTACATATTTATCTGAATATTTTATACTCTTATATTAAACTACCATCTTACTAATTAGATTCTTATACGCTGTGTTCAACGTTGGTATGGTAAATCCGCCTAGCTTGGTTTAGGTAGAGTTTTTCACTGTTCCGACCATTCATTAACATTCCGAACTCACTTCACCACACTCTACACGTCTGCCCTGATGATCAGCGCTGTAACGATGTCCAAAACGTTGAAGAAAGAAGGAGGAAACGCAAGTATCGATTCATGTGGGTACCTAAATGAAAAACTACTCTGCATTTGCATCACATTTCGTTAAATACTTTTATGAAATTCATTTTCGAAAAATTTTCAAGATAGACAGCATTTTTTTTAGTTATCAAGTTTTTGTGAAAAATCTTTAAAACTTATCCTTCGTCTCTTTTTTACATTCATCTTCAATTGACGTCCGCTGAGATGGGAAACTCCGCTTCGCTTCTTATAGAAAATAATTGACGGAATAATTATTTTGATTTCTTGATTTGTGCAACGTTATGCCTTCGCGGCATCTCTTTCCTTTCCACAAATAAACCCGAAGGAGAGAACGGGTCGGATATACGTGATTATGCCATAAATCAAGGCGTGATCTTGAACGAAATAATAAACGGAGCTACGCCCCACTATTAAAAATGCTGGCCCCTGATTGGTCGGGCCAAAACGATCAGAGGGAGAAGGAGAGAGAATTAGGAACGCCCTGCAAAGACGCGAGGGAGGGAGATGGCGAAACTGATTGTTTGCCAAGCAATTACAAGAGCAATTTTCTAAAATGGAACGTTTTATGTTTTAACCCTTTCAATCGTGGACACTAAAGAAAATACACTTTTTCCTTCATTCTTCATTTAAATAAATTTTAATTGCTTTTTCAAAATACCGTGATGGAATTGATAAAAAATAGATTGCATAATTTTCAAGTTCTATGAAGGTTCTATTCTAGTTCTGTTATTATATGATTGTTGACCAGTTGTTTCACAAAAGTGAAATAATAATAGAATTTGAAAAGAAACTTCACAGAACTTGAAAATATACTTAGGTAGGCAAATCTATTCCATATTTACCTCGGGCGTCCCTCACTTCTTTTATCATTCACATTCACGTAATATACTCTCATTTCTTGGTTCATTTGCTCTACACGCCCAAACCATCCAAGGACGGGTTGTTTAAAAGAAATATGAACAATTCATCAAAATTTCAAGGTTAATTTTCAAGTTCTTTGAACGATCAATTCAAGTTTTTTTATTATTTCAGTTCTCTGAAGCAACTGGTCAATAATGATATAATAACAGAAACTGAAAATTAACGTTGAAATTTGATGAATTGTTCAGATTCCATAAAACTTTTTTATTGTGTCTCCAAAATGAAATGAATTAAAGATAGCCTAATTTTTTGGGGTTCTAATTTTGCATATTTTAAATAACCCAAACTTAAGCATCCCGAAGATACAATCATATTCAAATACATTGTAAATGCTCCAGGCAAAGTTTTTATGAGCACAAAGAGTGTATATCTATACTTAACAAAAATATTATTTTTATGATGTATGAAAGTGCATATCCGAAATATTGTGTTTACATCATACACATATAGGTAGGTACTACAATATGGGATTAAAAACTTTTTCTTTACCACAAAATGCGTTTGAATTTGAAGAGTTTGCAAACTTTCAATTTCAGTTTTCTCAATGTTATTGACATTATAAAGCTTTGAAGCTAATTGCTGATTGCTAAAATCCTTTTTAGGTGTCAGGCGGTCTAATGAGCCAATTTCTAACGACAAATAATAACGATTAGACGTACGTAGGTATTAATTTAGATCTGCACTTAGTTGTGTTAAAATTCACACCAGGTAGTCGGTTTGCGTGGTTGAGTGGTTCCATTCTTTGTCTACAAATCCGGAGTTCAAATCCTGGAGTGAGGGGGTAAAATGATGTTATTTCACAATTTACTCATCATAAATAGTTTATAGTATTTTCCTATCTATATTTGAGGCACGTTCCGGAGTGATAGATACTTCCACAGTGTGGTCCTCGTTAAAACCTCGTTAATTTAGGATCGAAACGTTGCTTGAAATAGCTTAAGCCAAGTTTGATGACCAAATCTGAATAGACAGGTATTTCCCACCTTCCTCTCCCCCATCTCCTTCCCCTCCCTACTACTTTCAGCCACACAACATTGAGGGATGAAGGATCTCCCCAATTGGGAGATGCCAGAGTCTCACTGGCTCCAGATTACTTAGGTACATAGAAAAGGTAGGTAACTATTTTCTCGTTCAATTTCTGGGTAGTTAGGTACAGGGAAACAGCTATTTCGTCCAAACAATGAAGATTCAACGATTAATATCTTATTGTGATTTTTAACGAGAATACATAGACAAATAATTTATATGTTTTTAATAAAAGATTTCCGGTCATGAGCGGGTCAAAAGAGCGGGAAGTCGTTAGGATGTCCGCCATTTTGGAAGCAAATTGCCGGGAATCGGTGTCATTTGGCGGGAAGAGGGACTTTGCTGCCTAATGAATGGTCGACCATTATTTCTTTGTCCGAGCAACCTTCTCCCGAGAACATACGTCTTGGCCTAGGACGAAATACACTCCAGAGAGGATGTGTTTCAATCTTAATTGGTAATTGTTGGTAATTGGTATGTAATGTGTGAATAAAAGGGCATGTGTGCAAACGTGATCGAATGCTTGCACAGTTGATAAATATCGTATGAACGCTTGTACAGTCCTCTTTCCTATATTGCCATGTTCCGAATAAACATCTGGATAAAACCTACCGACTATAGAACTGTACCAAATTCTTTGAAAATTTATCGGGGGGTATCTTGACTATTGGAAATGTAATTAAGTACTCTCCAAGATGAAGAAATAACCGCGCAAGTAGGTACCTACTCCCCAACTTGAATAAATGAATCACCAAAAGTAGGTACCTACTCCACAACATACAGAAATAAATCACCAATAGTAGATACCTACTCCACAAGATGAAGAAACAAATCACCAAAAGTAGGTACCTACTCCACAAGGTGAATAAATTAATCACCAAAAGTAAGTACCTACCTATTCCCCAATGTGAAGAAATAACTTAACCAAAATAAGTAGGTACCTACTCCCCAGGAGAGTGAAACTATTAACGTAGTGAAATTGTCCTGATAGGTAGGTACCTTTCTACAAAAAAAATCCGATAATGCACGCACGTACATACAGGGTGTATCAGCACGTATCCGACAAACTTTAACCAGCTATTCCTCAGCACATTTGGAGTAAAAAATGTTATGGGCACTTTGCTGTCCGGTAACATTTTTTTTTAATAAAAAATTTACTATTCATATTTTCACCACATGTCACCAATGTTTTATCCTTTGTCAAAGTTTGAAAACCCATCTGGCAATATTTTGTTCGAGTTTCGTTGAATAATGTACGTACGTACCTACGTTGGCGCGCTTTTACAATCACAACGAAATGGCACGGCACCATTCGTCTCATTTTTAACTATTATTATTTAGTGTGTACGAAAGAGCGAGGACACTTTTTGACACACTTGCTTATAACAGCTGTTGAACACGAGAAACAATGCAAATGACAGTGACGGAGTGTGGATTTTTTTATTTATTTTTTGTTTTTAATGGAAAAAAATGTTACCGGACAGCAAAGCGCCCATAACATTTTTTACTCCAAATGTGCTGAGAAATAGCTAGTTAAAGTTTGTCGGGTACGTGCCGATACACCCTGTATAGGTAAGTACCTATCTAACATAGGTATACTTTTCCTTTATAAATATTATTATCAAAATTATGCACCCTCCAACGAGATAAAAACCATTTTCATAAAATACGACATTACAACGAGTGCACTTATTCGTTCTATATACATACCTACACTCACTTCACCACACTCTACACGTCTGCCCTGATGATGAACACTGTAACGATGTCCGAAAAGTTAGCGAAAGAAGGAGGAATCACAAGTACCAACACATGTGTTACAAACTATTTTGTATTCGCATCACATTTCGTTAGATCCTTTTATAAAATTCATTTTCGACAATTTTTCAGGATAGACAGCATTTTTTTTATTTATCAAGAAAAAAAGTTTTTGTGAAAAATCTTTATTTATTTATTTATTATTGGATAATTTGTCGTCTAATCCTTCGTCTCTTTTTCACATTCGTCTTCAATGAGATGAAAAAACTCACTTCGCTTATTATAGAAAATAATTGACAATAATTAATAATTGATACAACATACCCACTTCGCCTCATTGGATATACCAACACCACTCCCACATACCTACATTATAGGTAAATATTTAGTAATGTCTTAGCGAGGTTTCTCTAGTTAAATTGAACACTAAATATACACGGTGTCCGGAAACTCGTAGTACAAGCGGGAAACTGGAGAATCTACACCACATGGGGAACCCAAAAAACATAAAGTTTTTTGATTTGAGCATTTTCAAAAAAAAAAAAAAAACCAAAAAAAAATATTTTTCGGCTATTTTAGGGTTAAAGTTTTTTCTGGTGTTTAGGGTTGAATAACAGATGTTTTAACCCTGCAGAGCAGAAATATTTTATGATTACACCGGGTTAAATGAAGGGTGATTTCAAAATAATGCTTCAAATCCGAGTTTCTTCATTTGTTTTACTTTCAAATAGTTTTAATTAGTTGGGTACTTTGATCTTCAGTAATAATTTATAAGAATTTGATTAAAAAAAAGAAAAAAAAAAAAAAAAAAAATCAACTTCAAACTCGATTTACTCGATAACGAAAGCTCAAATAAAAAAAAAATATACTACAAAATCGACTCCAAATGTGATGTAGATTCACCAGTTTCCCGCTTGTACTACGAGTTTCCGGACACCCTGTATATGAGTAGAGTCACGTGGGGTAACCGTGCGCAATTTTTACATTGGGATTTTTGTATTAAAAAGCTTTAGGTATTTTACTCATTTTTTTTGTTTATCAATATGATCGATTATTAAGGCATCTCAAACAACCATAAAAACCTCATATGGTTCATAAATCAAACAGTTATATAAAAAAGTTTATGCATGTCGATTGCGTACACTTACCCCGTGTGCGGGGTAAGTATACGCATACCGTAGGGTAAGTGTTCGCACCGCAAAGAGTTACCCCCCATTGCAATTATCACACTTAAATTGCCCCTTATCGTAGTATGTGCAGTTCTCATGCCACCATGCTTTACACACAATACATTCTATCCAATCTTCTGTTGGTGGATCTCGATATTTCTCCTTGCATTGTGGGCAAAATAGTCCTTAGAAGCCTGTTTTTGTGCTCTCTTTAAACAGTTATGCACGCTGGAATCTCCCGCCTTACGCTTTGTGGTGTGACTTTCTTGAAAAGAGGTGGTCGTCCGATTTCCATGGTTTTAAATATTGGTTTTCGGACGATTTTTTCATCTGCATCTCTCTGCTTCTGCTGAAGTTTCTTTTTACAGAGACTTGAGGTAAATATTTCAGACTTGCAAGCATTTTTCAGTTTGCGTAAAACCGCCGAACTTGAACAACGTTAAACCCAATAGCTCTCGCAATACTTGTGGGAGTAGTCTGTCTTAAAGCTAAAACAGGGTTACGTTTTAGAAATCCATACACCCAATCCTTGCCAGCCGTTTTTGTAATGTTGTCAAATATGTTCTCGATCTTGTTGATTTCAGCATACTCGTAAATAATTTTTCTCATTGTCTGCATAGTTAGGCCGTAGAACATTTCGTCAGTTTTTTTACAATAATGAACGATTTCGGCCTGAAAATAAATGAATAATTATTAAATCAATAGTTTCACAAAAAAATGACATCTGCACGATAAATTGAGAATCTATTAGTAAAAATCTACCTCTTTATCTGGTGTAAATGTCGGACGATATCTCCCCATTGAAGTTGCTATTAATTTTAGGTTTAGGCGTTTACGCAGAGTGGCTTCACTGATCCCAACAATATCTGCAGCAGCCCGCTGACTCTTCCCCTCTTTAATAAGCCTTTTTGCAGTTTCAATATGCTCTTGAGTGCAAACTGACCTCTCCGGGTGCTTTCTCACGTACACACGCGGCATATTTCACTGTAAAAAAATAACGAGAGTTGAAATATTATGCTATACAATCAATGTTATCTATCGGGGTAAGCGTTCGCACTCGTCCAACTGCGAACGCTTACCCCAGCACACTTACCCCATCACACCAAAATTCAATAAACTTTAAAAATCAGATTAGTAGTTATCTTTATTAGAATTATCACTTTGCACCTGTCTAACTAACAATATTTCACTAAAAATTATAATAGACCACGTCGCTCTGACACAGCTGGTTACACAATAGCACTCATCGGTAACAGAGATGAAAAATTTAAGAAAAGCACGAAAAAAAGTAATTTATCTACCAGTTTTTATTGACAAATCAGCATCCACTGTACACATGTCCCGCTTCAGCGCGATCCAGAACGCTACTGCATTAAGGAACACGCGGGCGCTTAACAGGCACAATCTTGTCGGAAACATCACTGCGAACACACACTCCGCGTACGGTTACCCCACGTGACTCTACATATATGGTTACAAAATATATTTATGTTCGCAATCTCACCAATGAAGAAACTGGTTCTTATAGATGTTTTAAGTGTATAACTCTTTGCCAGTAATCTTTAATAAATGTTATTTACTATCAATAGTCAAGGAGGATAAAATACAGGGTTTTCCAATAAGAGGTGTTATTTTGAATAGCCCGCTATTTCGGTGGATGTTACTTTTAAAGCTGTCATTTTTTGACATTTGACAAGTAGAAACTTCGCCATTAATAAAAATGGAACAATACACGCTTCAACAACGCATTGACATTATTAAAATTCACTATTATTAATCATTAGAATTCCATCGAAAAATCATCTTGAGTGATGAGGCCCATTTCCACCTCGGTGGCTTCGTCAACAAGCAAAATTGTCGCATCTGGGGCTCGGCAAACCCAAGAGTTGTTGTTGAAAAGCCTCTCTATCCTCAACGTGTGACTGTTTGGTGCGGTTTATGGTCCGGCGGAGTCATTGGACCTTGCTTTTTCGAAAATGAGGCTGGAGCAACAGTTACTGTGAATGGATTGCGCTATCGAGAGATTATTAATGATTTTTTAGGGCCGGAATTGAAAGGTATTGATCTGGACAACGTTTACTTTCAACAAGACGGCGCTACGTGCCACACAAGCAACGAAACCATCGATCTTTTACGATTGAATATCAAAATAACACCTCTAATTGGAAAACCCTGTGTCAATAGTCAAGGAGGATAAAATAGAAGCTGTAAAATCATGCAATGTGCAGTATTTTTAATATGGGATCTAAGACCATAAACTTTCTAATAAAACTGTTTTTTTTTTTAAATCTAAAGTGACCTGCCAAATAAGTAGTGGCTTTTTTTGTCTATTTGTACAGAATTTAATAGAGTCTTTGAGGTGAATTTTCACAAATATAAATTATATAATTATTATCAGTATTATTAGCTAGATACCTTCAGTGTTCGTGACGCTTGTCACGATGTAGAACTTAGCTAGCAGCAGGTGGGTACATCTCAGATCGAAAATTGGAACCGAAATAATGACGTCATTTGATTGCCCAACTATAACCACCAATGAAAAACTCTGAAAGTCTATGGAATAACTTCTTCAGAACAGAACAATAATTCTTAAGAACAGCTGTCAAGACCCTCTACGTTAACTTCGTTTTCATATGTACCTAAATGTAAGCAGCATTATCAACTCATCGGAGGAATTTCTGCCGCTATCGTCATTGCGTAAGCATTTAATAGTTACTTTATTTGTTATTACTATACCTATACTACCACACTTACTTACCTACTTACATAAGTTTTAGTTTTGTGTGACATTTTTAATCCAATTTGCTTTCTTTTCTCTATAGTACACCTATTATACCTACTATGAAAGTATTTTTACAGCTTTAGCTGAAAGATTAAAGTTTAACTAAACATTTTGAATTGCAAATCATTTTCGGTTTTATTTTGTTACAGTAGGCACCGAGATCACCTCGTTGAAACTTTTGGCGTACATGTTTCCTGTCCTCTCTTTAAAAAAATCGAAGGCCAAGACGTCATGGCGGCCAAGCCAGTTGGAGTCGCAGGAGGGCTTCCTGCTTCACATTCGCGTGAGTTTTAAACAAAATTTCTATCTGCGGGTACACGGCTCGAAAGAATAGACACTTGTCTTAACAAAATTTCATTTCATTTAATTTATTTTTTTTTTGTTTCATTTTACAAGTACACGCCCTTTTGTAAATTCTTTCTAGATTTACAGGCTTTGAAACTAGTCATTCTATAAATATAAATACACATTTATTGCATATATTCTAACCTACATTCCCACAATATTTACAAGTGCAATCCTTTCTGCCCATAAATTCGTCCAAACTATAAAAACAACGTGATTTAAAAAAATCCTTTACCTCTCTTTTAAAACTGTTTCTACTTTTAGTCACTTCTTTTAAAACCTTTGGGAGCTTATTATACAGAATTGGCCCTATGTATAAAATATTCCTTCTTCCAATTTGTAGCAACATACTCTGAGTTCTAATTTATTCTTTTAATCCTTGTTCCTTTTTTCCTAAAATAATACCCTCTATTATTTTGTTTGCAGGTAATGGGCGAGTTTCAATCCAAACTCGACCAAAAAATGGCCAACATGAGGAAGTGGAAGCAGACAATTCAGCCTTTCGTCCTCGTCGTTGGTGACACCGAAAAAGCGTTCTATGTAGTTATCAACCACGAACTTATGTACAAGTTAAGTTCGGCGGTACGTGCCGTAGATGTAGCATTTAAATGTTTCCAGGCCCTACATGCTTGTTACCCAATTGAGTCCAACTCTGTGTGGTTGTGGCTGCAACAGTACGTTTACAAAATACGTACAACTTACGATAGAGAGTGTCCTGCAGTAAACGCACTTATTGCTGACATAGAAGGTGTTCAATCTGCAGTACCGAACGTGTAACTATAATATCTATAATACTATTTACTATAACTCGTAAATACAATGCCTACGTGTTTTGTGTATAAGTCAATCCACACATCGTTTAAACTTCTTTTGCGCCATTTAACGGCCATTCATAACGTTCACGAATTTAGCAGGGTTTTATTTGTATTTTTTATCATGTTTGTATTTATAAATGTAATAATACCTGTAGATTTTCTAAAAAAAAAAAAAAAAATCTGTTTTACTATTAATACATGCAATACCCAGTCAGAGTCCACATTTTACTACATTTTAGCAGATGTTTCTTGTTGTATCTCAATAAATATTAATCCTTAATTGTCTTGATGAGCCAAGCTGTTATAATTTTGCCATTGTTGTAATTGTAATGTTGACCTGTACATAAATGTATTAAAATTTTAAGAAAGTGTTTTCTGTACAGCATCCATGGACAAGATAAATGAGTAGCAATATGTTGTGCAGGTCTTGAAGAATGTTCTTCAGGAGCTGCATAATGTTTAGCTGGTCTTTAGCAATAAAGTATTTGAAGGTTTGCAATATGTCTTGCTAAACTACCAAACCATTCTGCAACATTAGCAAAACGTATTTTGCAGTTCGTGAAATATGTCTTGCTAAACTACCAAACCATTCTGCAACATTAGCAAAACGTATTTTGCAGTACGTGCTAAAGGTTTTGCTAAACTACCAAACCATTCTGTAACATTAGCAATACGTATTTTGCAGTACGTGCAAAAGGTTTTGCTAAAGCTGCAATACATATTGCACCTTGTTTGCAATACGAGTTTCGCTAATTCTGCAAAAGGTTAGTGTGTCCAAATGGTCATGCTCTGGTTTGCACCAGCAGCAAAACCTTTTGCTATTTTAGCAATAAGTTAGACTTTATTTCTCTCTGTGTAGGCATTAAAATCGCTTGACAAACGGAGTTTTAAAACGTTCGATTTCAAGCACAATTTTCAGTACTGGTTTTTATTTATTTTGTAAATAATTTTATAAGAAAGCAAAAAAGTTAATCAAGTAAAACTGTCACAGATAATCTTAGCTATAAAATTGTATTTTTTAAAGTTGTTTCCTTTACGCGTTCATACATTTCTATTGAAAAAATATTTTTTTAGAAGTTTACATTTATATTTTTTACTGAGTAATTTATTTTTTAATTTGTATTCTACTCAAGCGAAAGGATAGGAAAACCTTCAATTTATTTAAAGCATATTTTTGGTATTCATAATGTACACCAATTCGTTATAAAGATTCTTAACTCAGTTCCTAACCTGTCATTTTGCTTGTGACATGATGTAGGACTTATTTAGTACAACGGTGGGTTCCGATTTATAGCACGTATCTAGGAATATTTTAGCACCTGGCATGTATGTAACCGAAGTCTAAGGTTTAATTCGTTACAGAGCAGAGAAATTGAAATTTTTCTTAGCAGAGAAATTGAGCCCACAACGCTTAGATATCAATCCGACGAATTTGTGAACTCAGTCACTCACTAACTGTTCATTTTCAGAATTAATAGTGTGCTGAATCTTCTGCAGATATAGCATCCCAGTTCTTACTGTCTAAAATTCTTACTCTTATTCTTGTCAAATTATCTGGCAAACAATTTAATTCATTGCTGTTTTTGTAAGAGTGGAAGCAAAGATGAGTCATTAGGGGCTTTTTGCTTTACTTTTAGATAAGTAATTCGATTGTTAGCGAAGGTTTCATTTACACTACTATTATTATGGAGGGAATGTTGAGATGTAACGAAGGAGAACATATTTTTAATACTGGTTGTTATAGCCTACCTATATCTACCAACCACAATATAAGTAGGTATCTATCATACAGATCATTTACATAAGTATCAATCTTATAGATCATTTACATAAGTATCTATCATATAGATCATTACATAAGTATCTAGCTATCATCTATATCATTTACGTAAGTATCTATCGTATAGATCATTTACATAAGTATCTATCATATAGATCATTTACATAAGTATCTAGCTATCATCTATATCATTTACGTAAGTATCTATCGTATAGATCATTTACATAAGTATCTATCATATAGATCATTTACATAAGTATCTATCATATAGATCATATACACGGTGTCCGGAAACTCGTAGTACAAGCGGGAAACTGGAGAATCTACACCACATGGGGAACCCAAAAAAACATAAAGTTTTTTTTTTTTGAACATTTTCAAAAAAAAAAAAAAAAAACCAAAAAAAAATATTTTTCGGCTATTTTAGGGTTAAAGTTTTTTCTGGTGTTTAGGGTTGAATAACAGATGTTTTAACCCTGCAGAGCAGAAATATTTTATGATTACACCGGGTTAAATGAAGGGTGATTTCAAAATAATGCTTCAAATCCGAGTTTCTTCATTTGTTTTACTTTCAAATAGTTTTAATTAGTTGGGTACTTTGATCTTCAGTAATAATTTATAAGAATTTGATTAAAAAAAAAAAAAAAAAAAATCAACTTCAAAGTCGATTTACTCGATAACGAAAGCTCAAATAAAAAAAAAATATACTACAAAATCGACTCCAAATGTGATGTAGATTCACCAGTTTCCCGCTTGTACTACGAGTTTCCGGACACCCTGTATATAAGTATCTAGCTATCATCTAGATCCTTTACGTAAGTATCTATCGTATAGATCATTTACATAAGTATCTACAATTTAGATCATTTACATAAGTATCTAGCTATCATCTAGACCATTTACATAAGTATCTATCGTATAGATCATTTACATAAGTATCTACAATTTAGATCATTTACATAAGTATCTAGCTATCATCTAGACCATTTACATAAGTATCTATCATATAGATCATTTACACAAGTATCTAGCTATCATATAGATCATTTACATATGTATCTCGCCATCATCTAGACCAGGGGTTCCCAACCCCGTTCAAACGATTCGTATGTGCCCGCCACTATTCGACAGTGAAATAATTTTTTCATAAACATTAATTAAAAATGTGAAACGACTTACTTCGGGTTTTCGGAGTGTACAAGGAGTGATGTGCAAATAGCATTCCCCGCCTGGAACCGCGTTGTTGTCATTTTGATTGCGATTGCTGCCCCGAGTTTGTCGATTAAAAATAGGTGGTGCCCGCCACCCTACCAATATTTTAGAATGTGCTCTAGAGTACGAAAAGGTTTGTTATGAAAATATTTAATTTGAACATAACAATTGTAATCAGGTACTGATTACCACTTCGATTATTGTCTATGGTTTTTTTGACAGCCACATATGAGCACAACATAGGAGGATAGGAATTATTCTTGCGGGATCCGGCACTTACCTACAGGGCCCAGTTGGGCTCGGACTCTGTGGGAATGTCAAAGTGCCAAGTTGATGACCCTTGTGAATTTTAAAAGTTGAGCGGAGCAAATGCTCGAATATTTTAATCCAGGCATCCGATCCTGAAACGCGGATTATTGCGTTCATGTACAAATCGCGGGTAAATAGATTAATGCGCGACTTAAATTTGAACCCGGGAAAGTGAAACGCGTGTCACTGGACACCGGGATGCGAGATTCCGGTCGAGAGGAATCCACGAAAAAGGGCGGCAATCATAGACATATGAATATTAGTAGACCTGCCCTAAGTGATTAAAAGCGTATTATCCCCACTCCCCATACCGGTTCCATTGAGCCGGCTGGGCTCGCGTACGGCCTCAAGTGATATTTGAAAACGTGACGTCATCATTCTTGTGCGAACTATGGTCGAGGCATCATCGGTTCATTTTACGAAATAACACGGCAAAATGTTTACTTGTACTATGAAAACTGGTAAAAATAGATGCGAAAAAAGAGAATAAACCCAATTGTCGTATTACATTCCATATATAAGCATTATTTTATTTTATTTTAAGCATATTCACATCGTATAATATGAATCAGTTGTTACTATCACATCGAGAAACGTCTGGACGCGAAACACAAAGCTGGTTGGTTGCCGGGAAGTAAATTATGAACATTTATAAAAGTGTCTTAACTAAATACTCTGAAACTAACTACGAATCTGAATATAGAAGCTGCCTTACTTTGCCGAATTTGGACTTCGCAAATTTGTTCATAACGTGGCGAGTAATTTGCGCTCCCATGTAAAAATGTCTATTCATTCAAAGCAGATTTTACTTTTAAGAAGTAAATGGTGATATTATAATGCGAGATGCCTATTTACTGTCAGATTGATTTATTGACGAATCACAGTCATCTTCACTCCCTTCGTTCTTCAACAGTTGATTTTACCCCTCGCCTTTATCTTCTCGTCTATTAATTCCTATGTCTGTGGCGGCAATCCTCACTCGCTTCGCACGTAATAACTGACGGGAGCAGGCAGTAATTGTCAATTTGTCAGATGGGTATCATATTTGAGAGCGGAATCGCCTATTTCCCGCTTTACCACACTCGCCTTGCAGTCAACGCGAATACTAGGATGGATGGTAACCGGAGGCCATTGCAGAGGAACTGATAGTCCCTGGGCTGGGAACTAAACGAGAGACGGAGCTGGCGGGCTGGTCGCCCGCGCTGAAGCAGTCGTGGACCCTTGGAGGAAGGCGTCTCCATCCATCCACAGCATAGCTAGTTAGATAGGGTTTCGGTATACGGTCTGTGATGGGGGGTAAGTTTTAATAAATATATTTTCTGTAAAAAACCACTTATAATGGAAATAGAGGTTATTGGTCCTATTTAAGAAATTGGCTTTCATTGATACTCTTTCTCAGATCTGCTTGTGAATAAGCACCCTATGCCCATCCCTGAGGAGGGTTTCTTGTGTCTACCACAGCGCTCGGCATACTTTGTCACTCACAAAGTTTGGCGTCCTAAATTTTCCTACGGAAACAAAGCTGACCACTGTGTTGGATAAAAATTATTATGTAAGTACCCACGTATCAGGTTGGGAACCCCTGATCTAGACCATTAACATAAGTATCTATCATATAGATCATTTACATAAATATCGTATGAGTGAATATACGTACAATCCTTTCCTGTTTCCATCCTCGTTCTTAACAGAAATGCTAGATTTTAAAACCTTAGAAGCATGCAGTTTTTTTTTTTAATTCTGGATCTATATATACTTAAACTAACTAACTAACCATCACGCCGTTTCCCCGCAGGGGTAGGCAGAGAGGACGGACCGCCAAACAACTCGGTCTTGGCACATACTCCTTGCCTCATTCACATTCATACATCGTCTCATACATACTCTTCTATTATTCTGACTCTTGACATGGCCCGACTCGAGTATCTGATTCACTTGATCGTGCAATGTCTTCCTCGGGCGTCCCCGACTTCTGCTACCATTCGCATTTGCATCATATATCCTCCTTACACTCCTATCTTCGCTCATTCGCTCTACATGCCCAAACCATCTAAGCGTCCCTTTCTTAATCTTACTCATTACGCTTACATCAGCCTTTCACTCTTAATATATACTTAATCAACCTATACAGGGTGTATCGGCACGTACCCGACAAACTATAACCAGCTATTCCTTAGCACATTTGGAGTAAAAAATGTTATGGGCACTTTGCTGTCCGGTAACATTTTTTTTTAATTAAAAACAAAAAATGATAAAAAAACCACACTCCGTCACTGTCATTGGCATTGTTTCTCGTGTTCAACACCCTGATGCCGATACACCCTGTATTGAAAGAGATCAACTTATAAGTATATCTAACAAGTTTATTCGTGGGGGACTTCTGCCTATCAGAACGTGCTAATCTACAGACGGTTTTTAATGCTGCGGTCAGAATGATTTTTGGTGAATTTTAGTATTGTCGTATAACTCCATTTCTAAGGGATCGCCTTCACTGGCTTCGATGCCCTGAAAGAATAGTGTTTAAGATCTGTTTAATGACCTTCAAAGCAATGCAAGGAATGGCGCCAGCCTATATATCGGAACTATGTATCCGACACAACTTAAGCAATAGACAGCTTACTCTAAGGTCAGGAGATCTAGATGTTAGTAATCGTCTAATCGAACTTTCTAGGTCAAATCAAGCCGTTTACTATGATCGTTCTTTTAGTGTAACAGGCCCCCTCATCTGGAATAGACCTCCCTCAGCTCTTACTAATCTCCAGAATTTTGCTGAATTTAACGGGCTTTAAAAACAAAATTATTTAAAAAATCTTACAATTCATAAATCTTAACTTCTTTTCAATATTTTATAATAAGCCATTTTCTCAAATTTCCGGTAATTGTTTGGTTTCGGTTGCCTCCTTATTGTACCTTTTTAAAATTTCTGCTCAGAAGATTCTCATTTCTGAGCACAAACTGCCTCCTGTTTTATATTATGTTTTAGTTTTAATGTTCTTTTTTTGTCCTGTCCTGCTGTTATTGTTATTCTAAGTTTGTCATCACTTTGCAGAAAGAGTATATTTCATCCATCTCATGGCGGTTTGATAGCCTCTCTGCGTATCCATTGCTTCCCCGCCCAAGGGGTGCTATACAATTATGTACACCCCCCTCCCGCTATAACCACCCCAATGTGTATTCACATCCCCTAACACTCCCGGCTTAGATACACTTAATTTAGCTTGACAAAGTAAGTATTAATTTAATAGCGTAATTTGTTGGTTTGGAGAGAAGTTGGTTTTAGTAAATAGAGAGTGGTTGCTCTTCATCATAAATATTGCCCTTTTTTAATGTTCATTGAATAGAATGCCTTCCATGTAGTTTTGTATGAAGACGAATGTCGTCAATGACTTGTTGACTGAACTGGTTCTAGTCCATTTAACACGCGCTCTGTTTATTTGCACTTGCCTGACAGCGTATATCGTCATCCCATTTTAATTACAAATTGATAAAGAAACACAGTTTTGTTAAGGAAAATGGCTGTGCTGATGGTTAATAAGGGAGAATAATCGGGGAAAAATTTAAATCAAATTATTTTCTATACGTAACTTAAAAATCAATAATGGCATAGGTAATAAAAATTTGAGAAAAAAAACAGTAAAGATAACAAAAACAAAAAAGGTTCTAAAAACTTTTGATAATATAGGTGTCCACAGATACATTCAAACGCGTCATCTTTAAAGGGCGTTTACCGTTCCTTTATTTTTATATTTTATAGTGAAATAATTAGTAAAACCCCAAATTGTAATGATTAATTATTGACTATATTAAAGAAAATTTTGAAACAGTAAAGACAGAAAGCATCTAGGAATAGAACCCAAGGCCTCTTCCTTGCCAAGATATTTTCTTTTTTTATGCAATTCAATTTTGTTTTGAATTAATGCAAATCTTGGAGGCGGAAATTAACCCGCTTCCTGATATCCGATCGATCTGAAACTCGTCAGATATACTTGTTGTCGATGACAATGCATTCTATCAACTTTTGGTTACAATCACAAACACACACGCGGATATATACGCATTTCTGTAAAATCGAATGTCATTACAACAGTTAATATTCGAAATAAACGTCGGTACTATCCGATCGGCATTTGGCGAAATTGGTAGAGTTGTATACTCCAGTTCCTGGTTAGAAAGATTTAATAATAATTTTATTGAAATATATGTACCTACCTACATATTATGGACGGAGAAATGGAATTAAAATTTTAGTACATTCCGAATATGCCGGAACACGTGTTCATTCAACTGCGTTTGCCCTGATAATATATAGTGACGAAATGCGAAAATATTATGATTTTTTTATACGTGCTGCGACATCGTTATAACTCATTCCTTTTTTACTAAAAGTTTCACATGAAGCCCATCATATGATTCGTTAAGGGCTTGCAGTCGCATTTTTAACGAATAATGTGAAGAGATTATTAATAAATTATCAATATTTTAAATCAGTAAGTTCTCTTTGAGTGATAAAAAAAATGATTTTCACGGGTTGATTTTTTTAGTTCCTTTTCCATCATTTATACATGTTTGTAGGACCGTCACTTATCCAGTTACCAAATCAATTAATATATCACCTTACTACCAAGCATGCACATCTATCGGGTAGTTAACTAACTTGGAACTCAATTATCTCTGGTGAGACAACCTCGACTATTTCCATCTCCCGCCCAGCGCTCTGCGCTTTGCTTGGTTTGATCTTAAATTCAGTTAGTAGACTGTGTCTGTATTATTTATAGATTGTATACGGTGTAGGTTTTGGTTATTGGTTAAGAATGGCTGCTGACAGATTGCCGGATGCAATTTAATGTGTTGTTAAGAGACAAATGCACAAACAATTAAATTATAATAATTGGTTGTTTTCATTGAATTGTTTTACTATAACAAAACGACTATGATTAAGGCGATGCACTACGTCGTGTAATATTTTAAATTGAGCCGCTATCAATAACAACCCTTGCGTAGATGGCGATAATGTTTAAATTCCCGCTTAACACCATCCGCCGGTTTTCATTTATGCAAGAAAAAAACATGGCCAAAAAGTGCGTTTTATTTTATTTTGTGGATGTTCAGGCATAAATATTAATTTTTTTTTGATCATTTTATAAATAACTTAATTCGCCATATTATGCAATAAAATCATAACAGAAAATGGGTTCGTACGTAGGAGATTTTGATCTTAAAGCAGTTTTCATAGGCCTTATACATTATTTTTTTCTGGGCTTATAAAAAGACTTATCTAAAAAATACTCGACTATTTCAAAGGCCAGGATGTATTCTACTCGTAGTATTTAATTAAAGCAGCTGAAACATTTCTAGGCGACCAAATTTTCAAATCAAAAACACATGATTTTGCATTACTACGTATGGCATCGCCTTAAGTTATTTTAACTTTATTTTTATGTTGACAAATATGATGACATTTTCCATTTGCCGCCAAAACGACATGCACATTTTTATTCGTGAATTCGGCGACGTTGGCGTTTAACGGGTAACGTCGGTAACAGTCGTCTTACATTGGAGTTGTCATCGTTATAATTGTAAATGGTTCAACTGCTCTGAATATAGTTACAAGAAGGCTTTAATCCCATATCACAATAATAATACTAATGACCGTATTAATGATCGCGTTTGCGTCCAAATCAGGCGACGTACGATCAATTCCTTGACTGGCTAAGTCTTTCATCACGACACAAGAAACATCTTCAGCTTACTGTAATGGTGGTAGAAGTAAAAAACTACCTACCTACGTACAAAACCACTTACCTATATGCAAAACCACCCACCTTCGTACAAAACCATTTATCTAAGTACAAAACCACCTACCTACGTTCAAAACCACCTGCCTAGTAAGTACAAAAAATATTTCTATTGATTTATTTTATAATATGGTACCTACATTACATTACAATTTTACGGTTCTCGTGTTTTCACGTTTTCCGGAGTTCTTCTTTCACTTGATCTAACGATCTGGTACTCCGGATCCTGGTTCCCCGGTTCTCCGGTTCTCCTGTTCTCAGGTTCTCTAGTTTTCCGGTTTTCCGGTTTTCCTTTTTTTGGCTCTCCCGTTCTGCTCTAGTTCTCTGGCTCTCCGGTTTTCCTGCTCTCCGGTTCTCCTCTTCTCCAGTTCTCTGATTCTCCAGTTTTCCGGTTATCTGGTTCTCAGCTGCTCCGGTTCTCTGGTTTTCCAATTCTTCTGTGCTCCTCTTCTGATGAGATTTTTCTAATTCTCTGATTCTCCAAGTTACATTGTTTTTCAGTATGTTCATCCGTTTACCTCTTACAGTTTAATTCTATGGTATTCTTACCTAAAAAATTCACGCCAGGTTATCTAGTGCTGAATATAAAAGAATATCAAAAGAAAAACTGAATCAAAGTTTGTTGTCCTGTCTGATATTTGTTTTCAAAATTTCTTTTTACAAAATATTGAACGGCACGGCGTAATGCGCGTCTGTCAATACAGCTTAATTAGGGGCAACAGTGTGCCGCGTAAGAGCCAAATTGTCCCTTGATGCTCAATTAATTATCATTGGTTTATAAATAGTTTGGACGTACTTTGTATAACAGAGAGTATGAAAAAAGGTAGCGGTACAATGCAGCATAATGATAGGCTCGTCATTTGGTCTGGGAGACCAGATACGGAGAGGGCGTGTCAGGGTGTTGCAGCGCTACTGTCTCCCAGAATGATTGAATGTATGTTGCAGTATGAATGTGTAAGTCCGAGAATAATGTGGATCAGATTTAAAATCGGTTTGACAAGGGTGTTTCTTGTTATTTGCTACGCCCCTGTTAATTCTGAAAGCGATGAAGTGAAAGATGATTTTTGGACTGGTGTGAATGTTGTAATGAGACTAAAAAATATGAACGAAAGGATTATAATGGCAGGCGATTTGAATGGGTGGGTGGGAATTAGACGTGACGGATTTGATTCGGTCTTAGGTATGTTTGGGGATAAAAGAACGAATGACAACGGGAACAGAATGCTTGAAGTATGTTTAGAGTGGAACCTGTTTGTGTCGAATACTTTCTTCGATCATAAAGGTATCCACCAATATACGTGGGAAAGAGGAAATGAGAGGTCAATTATTGATTTTGTAGTAATTGACTCTAGGTTGAGAGCTGTTACCGAGGACACAAGAGTTTTCAGAGGGGCTGAGGTCGAAACTGACCACTTTCTTGTAGTGTCGAGAGTAAACCTCTTTCGCGGTTGGCGCTCTAAAGTGAAAACGGTACCAGCTCCGACAAGAGTCAAAATAGAAAAACTGCAAAACGATAATGTGAGAAGTAAGTATGT
This sequence comes from Hesperophylax consimilis, assembly GCF_061612785.1. NCBI lineage: Eukaryota > Metazoa > Arthropoda > Insecta > Trichoptera > Limnephilidae > Hesperophylax > Hesperophylax consimilis. Next base: position 23,423,243 of record NC_142862.1, read on the forward strand.
GAATTGTGCAGAGATAAGATTGAATGCGAAGGAAATGGATGGTCTAAGCATAGACGAAACATGGAACCACATAAAAGTGTGTCTTTGTGAATCTGCTAGGGAGGTTTGTGGAATAAGTACGCAAGGTAGGAAGAAAGGTGATGCATGGTGGGATGATGAGATCAAAGCACTGGTCTCAGAAAAGAAGAAAGCATGGTTGTGTCTGATTGCGGCTGGCAGTGCTTCCAGCGAAGAGAAGTATCGAGCGAAAGAAGTATATAAGGAATGTAAGAAAAAAGTAAGAGTTGGAGTGAAAGAACGAAAGAAACGCCTGGAAGAGGAAGAAGGAATGAAAATGACAAACCATTTCCAAGAAAACATTAAGTTGTTTTGGAAAGAAGTCAAAAGGTCCCGGAGTGGCCCAGAAAACGGAAGCATGAAAGTGATAAAATCAAAAGATGGAAAAATGTTGACGAATGAGGAAAAAATAAAAGAGAGATGGATGAATTATTTCGAGGAAGTCTTCGAAAGCGAAGTGAATGACAGTGATTCCAGTGGCGAATCAGATATGAATGACGATGGAGTGAATGTTACCGAAATTAGCATGGATGAGATAGAAAGCTCGATTAAATGTATGAAGAATGGTAAGGCTGTTGGGTTTGACAATATTGCTGCTGAATATTTTAAAGGAGGTAGCCGTGTAATTCTCACATGGTTGTGCAATCTTTTTAACCAATGTTTAAAGGAAGGTTACACGCCTTTAGATTGGAGAAGGGCTGTGATCATGCCATTATACAAAGGTAAAGGGTCACGTATGGAATGTGGGAATCATAGGGCTATTAGCCTGCTTAGTTCAGTTGGCAAGCTGTATGGTAGAATTTTGATTGAAAGAGTAAGAAAGGAAACAAAGGATAAAATATGGGATGTGCAAGGTGCTTTCATGAGTGGAAGGGGGTGCATGGACCAGATATTCTCATTGCGTATGCTCACTGAGAAGTTTCTGGCAAAAAACCAGAAACTTTTCTGTGCCTTTGTAGATTTACAAAAAGCATACGACCGAGTCGACAGGAAAAAGCTATGGAAGGTGTTGTCCAAGTATGGAGTGAATACGAATCTGATTCAGGCAATTGCGTCTCTGTATGAGGGAAGCGTTGCATGTGTTAGGGTAAACGGTGGTTTTACGGGGTGGTTTGATATCACAAAAGGTGTTAAACAAGGCTGCGTAATGTCACCGTGGTTATTCAATCTATACATGGATAATTGTATGCAAGAATTGAAAGAGGTGGGATTGGGCGCGAATTTGAATAATTTGAAAGTATGTTGCCTGTTGTATGCTGATGATGCGGTGCTGATTGCTAATAGTATAGATGATCTACAGTCTCTCGTGTCTAGGATGAACGAAGTATGCATGAAGAATGAGTTAATGATGAATGTAAGTAAGTCTAAAGTAATGGTGTTTGAAAGAGAGAGTACGAAAACAGTGTGCAATATAATTGTGAATGGGGAATACTTGGAGCAGGTGGATGAGTTTGTGTATTTAGGAAGTATGTTTACGAGAGATGGGAAGGCTGACAGAGATATCGAAAGAAGGGTAAATGCAGGTAATTCCGTTAATGGAGGACTAAACGCCGTAGGCGCTAACAAAAAATTGTCCAAAGAAGCGAAGTTAGCAGTCCACAACGGAGTGCTGGTACCTACCTTGATGTATGGAAGTGAGGCATGGAACTGGCAAAGAAAGGATGAAAGTAGATTAAATGCTGTTGAAATGAGATCCCTGAGGCGTATGTGTGGTAAAACCATGTTTGATCGTGTGAGGAATGTGGAGATCCGCAAAGAGTGCAAGGCTGATGTAAGCGTAATGAGTAAGATTAAGAAAGGGACGCTTAGATGGTTTGGGCATGTAGAGCGAATGAGCGAAGATAGGAGTGTAAGGAGGATATATGATGCAAATGTGAATGGTAGCAGAAGTCGGGGACGCCCGAGGAAGACATGGCACGATCAAGTGAATCAGATACTCGAGTCGGGCCATGTCAAGAGTCAGAATAATAGAAGAGTATGTATGAGACGATGTATGAATGTGAATGAGGCAAGGAGTGTGTGCCAAGACCGAGTTGTTTGGCGGTCCGTCCTCTCTGCCTACCCCTGCGGGGAAACGGCGTGATGGTTAGTTAGTTAGTTAGTTAGTTTATAAATAGCTGCTCGTACATAGGTGCTCTGATGATCCGGCTCTTCTTAAGACAGATAAAAACTAATCAAAAAATGCTCAAAATAGTCCCAGAACAATATATCCGAAAAGTCAATCATAGGGGTGCGGTGGTCGATACAATACTATAGTTCAATTCACACTTCACATAGCAGTTAGAAAATATTGACTGTCAAAATACCCCTACATTTTTGTGATTACCACAAAAGGGTCCCTGCTGTTCCCAACCTTCTGGAGCCAGTGAGACTATGGCATCCCCAATTAGGGTATGTTTCGATGCTGAAGCTAGTGGGGAGGGTAAGGCGATGGGGGAGAGGATGGTAAGGGATTACCTGGCTCTCAATAAACACGGCTAAAGCCATTTCAAGCAACCTTTCAATTCTGAATGGTGGTCTTACTCCAGGGTGATACTGAGAGTAACTTCTACTCTAGAACGTGTCGCAAATATACTATTTATGAGTAAATTGATTTATCTTAGATTTATATCATTATAATAATCTATTAATATATCTGAGATGGGTACCTTTAAAAACGCACTTATAACATGGTATACAACTTCTGACTCTGTACAAATCGGAAGTGCGCTCCACTGTTGAGTTGGCAGCCACCTTTGGTCTGGAACCCCAAAATACTCGTACTTGAAAAAACCCTTGACATTTTTCACAGGAGTCGTTTCTCCGACTCGTACTTGAGTTCAACAGCTCGGCCCTGCAACGATTTTCCAGATTCTTTATTTCATTCCTCATACAAAATACTAAAGACTTTGTGTCTCCACAGCATCCCTAAAGATGACATAGTTAATTAATAGTTAATGTACAAAAAAGTAGAGGGATACCTCTGACGTCATTCTATGTGGGTAGTCCGTCATTTGGGGATAGGTACTTAAGGTTAAACGCAACGCTCGTTGTATTCTACGTGTTCACAGATGGCGTTAATTAATTAATTTTGTTTAAATACGCTTTTGCAAGGTATTGCTTTACAATATTAAGACAAATCATTTGTTTGCGCCCGTATATACGCAATATGAATATTAATCAATAGTTTTGTTCGTTTAAAGACTTAATTCTTTCGAGAAAGGCACACAAATACAATATTGTACCGATGATTCAATCCAATATTGTATTTGTATGCCTTTCTCGAAAGAATTAAGTCTTTAAACGAACAAAACTATTGATTCATATTCATATTGCGTATATACGGGCGCAAACAAATGATTTGTCTTAATATTGTAAAGCAATACCTTGCAAAAGCGTATTTAAACAAAATTAATTAATTAACGCCATCTGTGAACACGTAGAATACAACGAGCGTTGCGTTTAACCTTAAGCAGTTGAGGGATACCTCGACGTCATTCTATGTGAGTAGTCCGTCATTTGGGGATAGGTACTTAAAAAGTAGAGGGATACCTCTGACGTCATTCTATGTGGGTAGTCCGTCATTTGGGGATAGGTACTTAAACAGTTGAGGGATACCTCGACGTCATTCTATGTAGTCCGTCATTTGGGGATAGGTACTTAAAAAGTAGAGGGATACCTCGATGTCATTCTATATGGGTAGTCCGTCATTTGGGGATAGGAACTTAAAAAGTAGAAGGATATCTCTGACGTCATTCTATGTGGGTAGTCCGTCATTTGGGGATATGTTCTTAAAAAGTAGAGGGATACCTCGATGTCATTCTATATGGGTAGTCCGTCATTTGGGGATAGGAACTTAAAAAGTAGAAGGATATCTCTGACGTCATTCTATGTGGGTAGTCCGTCATTTGGGGATATGTTCTTAAAAAGTAGAGGGATACCTCTGACGTCATTCTATGTGGGTAGTTTGTCATTTGGGGATATAGGTACTTAAAAAGTGGAGGGATACCTCTGACGTCATTATTTGGGCATAGAATAGACTTTTTAATAAAAGTACCTACATAAGAGTTAATGAACTGGTTCTTAAGTAGTTCACAAATAATATTTTTAGCTGATATCCGATGCTGGTATGACTGCTCCAATTCATAGAATCAAAATCACTTAGGTATCTAATAATGAGATACTGGCCCAATTAAATTTTTTTGTACCAGAGTCTCACTCTCGAGGACGTCATCACAATCTTCTATATAGTAGAGCAAACCGCACTAATTTATTAATGAACTCACCTGTGGGGAGAGCTACGTGCTTTTTGAATGCGGTAGATAAAAAATTAGATTTATTTTTTGTGTCCTATAGCGCAATTGCGAGATTTTTGGCATTGCATATACACTGCATAAATGGTACAATTATAACGTCTTAGGCTTTATTACCTGTAATTGTTATAAATAAATGTACAAATTATATATAAATAAATAAATAAATAAAAAGTCGTACAACCTTTGAAACATGTCAGCATAAGTAAACCACTCACTAGATCGATATCTTCGGGCTTTTTGTATGAAACCAATTGGTCCTAAAAAGCATAGATATTCCAATATATAGACAGTACAATTATCATAAGGAACCTACTTTTTATACTATACACCAATGAAAAACTCTGAAAGTTTATTCCATAGACTTTCAGAGTTTTTCATTGGTGGATATAGTTAGGCAATCATATGACGTCACAATATTTCGGTTCTAATTTTCGAACGAAGTTTACTGCCCTGCATATCAGTGCGAACAGGAATTTGTTCGTTCTGTAAACAGACTATATAGACTCTGTATCCAATCCATCCTTAACAATTTGTGACAGAGAATTTCTTCTTTCTGTGTATGTATCAAGGACATCTAGGTCGATCGATAAAACCCCACGATATTGACTAAATCCATCATACAGGGTTTTCCAATAAGAGGTGTTATTTTGAATAGCCCGCTATTTCGGTAGATGTCACTTTTAAAGCTGTTATTTTTTGACATTTGACAAGTAGAAACTACGGCATTAATAAAAATGGAATGATACACGCTTTAAAAATGCATTGAAATTATAAAAATTCACTCGAGTGAATCAAATGCAAATCATCTTGAGTGATGAGGCCCATTTCCACCTCGGTGGCTTCGTCAATAAACAAAATTGTCGCATCTGGGGCTCGGAAAACCCAAGAATTATTGTTGAAAAGCCTCTCTATTCTCAGCGTGTGACTGTTTGGTGCAGTTTGTGGTCCAGCGGAGTCATTGGACCTTACTTTTTTGAAAATGATGCTGGAGCAACAGTTACGGTGAATGGATTGCGCTATCGAGAGATGATTAATGATTTTTTTTGGCCGGAATTGGATGGTATTGATTTGGACAACGTTTACTTTCAACAAGACTGCCCTATGTGCCACACAAGCAACGAAACCATTGATCTTTTACGATTGAATATCAAAATAACACCTCTTATTGGAAAACACTGTAGTTAGCAATATTTGCAAGCAAGGTCAACAAATGTCAAAGTCAACAAGATATGTTCCGACAACCTATAGACAAATTTTAGCGCGGTCCATAGATTCAGATAAGATTCGGTTAGTTTTTGATACACACATATTAATTAACAATATCGTTTGTTTTTCAAAAATACTGACTAATTACTACTGAACGGAATTGAACTAACGAAGTTCTTAGAACTGAAAGAAGTCGAATATGCGGGGATTTAAAACCGTTCGGGCCAGTGACGTTATATTTGTTAGGGCTTGTATTAACGAAAGTTGTTCAAATATAACAAGTTGCGGATAAATAACTCATTAACTAATTAAATCCGTTTTTAGTGTCAAAAAGTTAATGTGGACTTCCAATGCATAGATATTTTTGTTAATACTTCAATTTATTCATAATGTTAATATCTTGCCAATTCACAGACAGCTACGCCAGTTTTGTCGTGGTATAACGATTTCTTATTTATTTCGTGTCAAAATCGGTTCGGGGATCGACAGCGCAACCGTTCTCGGGTTACATTGATATAAAATCGTTAGAAGTTAAGTTTATCGATCCGATATTGTTACGTTATCAATTTGCTCGTTCTAAACTTCCTGGGCCTTTCATTGTCAATGTGTAAAAGGTATTTGCCCGCGACACGGTTTGAGTTGAAGACAGGAAAACAAACGAGCCAAGAATTGCGTTCCAGCAACCGTAACAATTGCCACATCAATCCAAGCGATCAATCAGCGAGACAGTAATGTCGCAGGTTGTAATAGAGTCCCGGCCCCGGTGTGTTTGCCAGAGCTCGCTGTGTCAACGAGCAATTTGTCCGGCACTCGTCAGTCGAGGATGCCAACATCAATAAACTTAGTGGATAATCGATTCGGACAAAGGGACTCTGGCCAAAGTGGTTGAAATGCCGATGTGACTAATTATGCTGATAGTCTTATCATGAAGCACTCAAATGAAACATTCGATTGTCCCAACGAACAATGTCAGATCTGCAAATTGATCACTTTGCATTAATGCTGCAGGATGCACTGAAGAAAACAATTTCCCTTATGGCCTTTGTCATCTTTGGGAATGCTATATGGAGGATCTTTTCATGGAAGAGTGTGAAAGGTAGTTCAGGGAAGGACAAAGGTATGAGGGGTTAGTAGTAATCCAGAAGTCAGTGTGTACAGGAGTAACGGACGTATGAATCCATTTCTCCCACTGCGGTTCATGAAGTGCACGGCAGAACGGATTCCATGTTCGATGACGTTTCAAAACGATTGTCTCGGACTTCCCTAAAAAAAAAATTTTTTTTCGATCTGAGCATTTCGGATTATTTTTAACATCTTCCTGTTTTTCGGTACCACCTGTTACCGATTATTTTTTTTTTGACCTAAAAAATTCAAAAAAAGTACATCATAAAATCGACTCTAAATGTGATGTAGATTCGCCAATATCCCGCGTGTATATACAACGAGTTTTCGGACACCGTGTATTTGGAGTTTACGCAAAATAACCCAAAAACACTATGTTTCTTGTTCTCAAAATCGATCAAAATATAATAAAATTTCGATTTCGATGGCCTTCGTGGTCGAGGGGTAAGGTCGGAGGTCACGGGTTCAAATCCCGGCGTGCGCAAGTAAATTTTATTTGATTAATTTGTGCATTTCCACAATTTACTCAATTAAAATAAAATACAGGGTAAAGTGCACGAACTTCGGGAGGTGGAAGTAAAAAAGATGTATACCTTTTTCGAAATACCGTTGTTTTTTTCCCACACTAAAAAATATTATTCACTAGAAGAAGATAAAAAAAAATCTTTTGTACTTGAAAACTACCTCAAAACGTTGAATTTTCTAATATAAGTTATTTAGTTAGTGCACTTTATCCCCGGACACCCTGTATACTAAAACATATTGTAAAACAAAACAATGTTTGGTATAGGTCACACAATTATTGAGTCGAGGCGAACGACGCGTACCTACTTAGGTTTGCATGTATTGGTACATATGTATTCACTTTCAACAGTGCCAACAAACGTCACTGAGAAACAGCCATTTAAGTACTTTAAAAAAATATTATTTAAGAGGACTACTTTTAATTTTTTTAGTATCCTAACTGTTTTTCTAGATGTCTGGAAGAGAGTTATATAGTGTGCAGGCAAATAGTTCGTAGATTTTATTATACTAGCCGTTTTTCTATATATCTGGAAAAGAGATATATAGTGTGCAGGCAAATAGTTCGTAGATTTTATTATACTAGCCGTTTTTCTATATATCTGGAAGAGAGTTATAAAGTGTGCAGACAAATAGTTCGGAGATTTTATAATGCTTGCCGTTTTTTCTAGATATCTGGAATAGATTTATATAGTGTGCGGGCAAATGGTTGGGAGAATTTATTATGCTAGCCGTGTTTCTACATATTATCTGGAAGAGAGGTATATAGTGAGCATGCATTTTTTTTTTTTTTTAAAGAAAGACAAACATTCCCGAGTTACGAATAACCTGACAATATTTGAAAATCTCCTACTACCACCACAGCAAGCTGAAAATGTTGCTTGTGTTGTGATGGAGGACTTAGCCAGCCGAGGAATTGAACACACTACGCCCGAGTGGGATCCAAGCGCGATGTCAACTCGGCCACCGACCGGTCAAATAGTTCGGAGATTTTATTATGGAAGCCGTGTTTCTACATATCTGGAAGAGAGTTATATATCGAGCAGGCAAATAATTCGGTGATTTAATTGTGCTAGCCCTTTTTCTAGATATCTGGAATAGAGTTACATAGTGTGCGGGCAAATGGTTAGGAGATTTTATTATGCTAGCTGTGTTTCTACATATCTGGAAGAGAGGTAGTATATAGTGAGCAGACAAATAGTTCGGAGATTTTATTATGGAAGCCGTGTTTCTACATATCTGGAAGAGAGTTATATATCGAGCAGGCAAATAATTCGGTGATTTAATTGTGCTAGCCCTTTTTCTAGATATCTGGAATAGAGTTACATAGTGTGCGGGCAAATGGTTAGGAGATTTTATTATGCTAGCTGTGTTTCTACATATCTGGAAGAGAGGTATATAGTGAGCAGACAAATAGTTCGGAGATTTTATTATGGAAGCCGTGTCTCTACATATCTGGAAGAGAGTTATATAGTGTGCGGGCAAATAGGGAGATTTTAGTATGCTAGCCGTGTTTCTACATGTCTGGAAGAGAGTTATATAGTGTGCGGACAAATAATTAGGAGATTTCATCCCATATTTTGTAGTGTGTGTTGGAGGAATGCGTATTTTATTGTTATTTAGAGTATTGTGGTTGTAGATGTCTTAATTGTAAAGTCAACTTGATGTTAGTGTGGGTTGATTGTCGATAACCTAATTTGTGGTGCTTGTGATTTCATGTTTGGGAGTGGGAAAGAAATAAAAAACTCAAAGGCAGAGATACATTTTCAAGTACTTAAAATCGCAGCATAAAATAATTTAAAAAAACTCCAGAAAATTGAATTACGAATTAGCCTCTCCGCAGTTGATTTCAAGAAGCTGAATGCAAAAAGTCGGGCATGTTGTATTTAAAGATACGATGTCTCCTGTCGCCGCGACAAATTGTATTGGTAATTAATCGCGCGTTCACTCCCTGCCGGTGTATGCGGTGAAATAGAGAGATCAAAAGTAACGAAAACACGAGTTATTACTTTACACTTCGTCGCCTGCGATCGTGGCACGGCTAGCACGTTACTGCAACAGCTTTGTGGTGTTGTTCTTGCGAAATGGCTTCACTGATAAAACTGTTGATGATGAACTGTTGAAAATTTTGTTCATCTCACTTTTAAATATTCATCGAAGTCTTTTTTTCTCTAAATCATTGTCAACTTTACGAAAGGTGAGCTCAGTTCCAGAGATTTTTCTGACTAATATCAATTTTCAGATCAAAGTCACTTATCATATAGTGACTAGGTTCATAAATTCAGTTCCATAATAAGCCTTATTCAATGAACCTTTTTAAAATACGTTTAACAAAACTGGGCAATAATTACTTACATTAATATGGCCATAAGTTTTTGTTAAAAATCTGTAAGGACCGTCAGCATCTACATTGCAAAAGCGTTAAAAAGTGCACTGGACCACTTAAAACTTAACTTAAATGACTTTAGCTATACTTCTTACAAAGTTTACCACTGACAGCACAAGCAATAATCGTAACATGTAACTACTATATACGTTAGTTGTAAGTCTGAAGTTTTAAACCATAGTTGTAAATAGTTACACATAGCAGTAAGTAGTAAGTATTATGTAGGTACCTCTGACATAGTCAATTTGGACTCTTTCTTCTAAAACCATTAACCATTAAAAATGGTAAAATTTTAAGCGTTTCCAACAGTAAATAATAATAATAAATGCGCAGGAATATTCATAGTCATAAGAAAGGCATTTGATAGTATTTCACGTCAGGCTTATTTTCAAAGAAAAAATCTAATAACATCAACGAAAAAACAGTAAATGGAAAGTTTTTGATAAATTGTCGACAATTTGTTAAAATCAATGACAAAACTATCGACTAAGAAACATCCAATTTGGATATTCCGCAAGGCAAATATTGTTTATAAATGACATATTTATTCAACCACGCATGGAAAAATTATATCTTATGCCGATAGTCCTTATAGTAAAAGAATAACTAAATCTGGGAAAAAATAATTTAAAAGCCATTGAAGACATAAATAATCTAAAAATATGGTTCTACGATAACCGCCTGTCGTTAAATTGTGAAAAACATATGTCATCCCATTCGAAATTAATACAAACAATATAGGGGAACACCGGGCAAGACGGGGTAGTTAAGGTTTAAAGCTCCAAAAATCATAAGGGTTCATGGTTTCATAATAATTTTTATTCTTTATCAGTTTTGTAGTTATCAGTCTTACATATTAAATTTAAATCAGGAACATAGTACCATAGAATTATGAATAAAATAACAAAATGTAGAAAATGATATATCAACCCATCATGCCCGATAGGTCGGGTAAGATGTGGTGGCCCTAATGGGCAAGATGGGGTATAGCCATTCTATTGATTATTCAAAAGTACAGAACTCGCAAATTAATGTTGCTTCGACATCATCATCGTCCACCCCTGCGCAGCCACAATGTGACCACTTACCACAAGAAGAACAAGCAATCCAACCTTCCTTGGAGTCTAAATATAGCCCTGTACAATATAGGCATGGAGTGTTTTCGGTTTCAACATCACTCTCTTCAGAAGACGATTGCCTAATACGTTTCTTTGGATTATATTTCTTTGTGGCTTTAGTCTTGAGTAGTTTTTGTATCTCTTCCTTTTTCTTTTTTTCCTCCTTTTTTCTCTGTCTGATTTGCTTATTTTGTTTTTTTTTTAACTCTTCTGTGTCACATTTTTTTAATTAATTCTTCTAACTCCAGTTTATAGGGTAAAGAGGTTATGATAGCAGTTTTACCGCATCTTTTTGTCACTCTTAAAGTCTTCCTGGTCACTGGAAGAGGCATTAGTTGCTTTGGGCTGACCAAGGTGAAGTTGCTTTTGTCTTGCACTGGATTACGGATCAGGATACGGATATAATCCCTTCTGCAGAAATAAAATTTCTAGGTTTCACTATGGACAATATTCTTTCTCTTGAATCGCAAATTTCAAAAGCTGTGAGTTCTGTTTTTTTCCATTTAAGGCAGATAAAATCAATCAGGAGATGCCTTCCCTCTGATGGAGCAAAGTCACTCATAAATTCGTTCGTCGTCTCACGTATGGACTATTGCAATAGTGCATATGCCGGCCTACCTCAGAAACAAATCAATAGAATCCAGTCAGTTTTTAATGCTGCGGCAAGAATGATTTTTGGTGAATCTAAGTATTGCCGTATAACCCCACTTCTAAGGGATCGCCTTCACTGGCTTCGATGCCCTGAAAGAATAGAGTTTAAGATCTGCTTAATGACCTTCAAAGCATTGCAAGGAATGGCGCCAGCATATATATCGGAACTATGTATCCGACAAAACTTAAGCAATAGACAGCTTACTCTAAGGTCAGGAGATCTAGATGTTAGTAATCGTCTAATCGAACTTTCTAGGTCAAATCGAGCTGTTTACTATGATCGTTCTTTTAGTGTAACAGGCCCTCTCATCTGGAATAGACTTCCCTCAGCTCTTACTAATCTCCAGAATTTGGCTGAATTTAAACGAGCTTTAAAAACAAAATTATTTGAAAAATCTTACCATTTATAAATTTTAACTTCTTTTCAATATTTTATAATAAGCCATATTCTAAAACTTCCGGTAATTGTTTGGTTTCGGTTGTCTCCTTATTGTACCTTTTTAGTGTCTGCTCAGAAAATTCTCATTTCTGAGCAAAAACTGCCTCCTGTTTTATGTTATGTTTTAGTTTTAATATTCGTGTTTTGTCCTGTCCTACTGTTATTGTTATTCTAAGTTTTGTCATCACTTTGTATAAACAGTGTATTTAGTGTTATAATATTAGATCTGTATTGGCTAAGGCACACTGTAGGAATAATTTTAAGAACTATTAACACTGAATTACCATTTTTTTTTAAGTTTGTTATACGAGTAGTTAAGCGCACTTGAAGTGAAATGACACTAAACTGCGCTATATAAATTCCATGTTATTATTATTATTATTAGGCCAATGAGAACATCCTGGAGAAGGGCTTAAATTTGAATCCGTGGTAACAGAAAGTTGATAAATCAATTGCTTCAAATCTTTTGTTGTAAGGCCAAAAAACCTGCTTTCCATGTCTAGTAAATAATCCACCAGCTCATCCTCTTCTTTTTGCGAAAATACTGGTAATATGGGTCCCAAAGGTACCTTTACATTTTCTATTCTATTCTCGTTTTCACGAGCCTTTTTTACTTTTCGTTCCAATGTGGTTTGTGGGACTGAGAAGGATTTTGCAGCCAACATATATCCCATTTCTCCCTTCAAAACAACTTCTATCGCCTTTTTTATTGCTTCCTCTGACCGTTTTTCTCTATCTGACTTTCTTTTATAATTATAAACCATCCTAAAACAATATATAAAAAAATATATAAATAATCAAAATCATGTCGGGCAAGATGGGGTATATGATACCCCGTCTTGCCCGTTGATCCGTTTTAAAATAAATAACCTAACAAACAAATACAAATAACATTTGATAACAAAACAAGTTATTACTTGTTAGAGCAGTGTTCTGTAGATAGGATTTACCAAGATGCCGCTTGAAATTCACCATATATAAGTTTCATGCACTGCCAAACGTATTTATAAGAAATTTTAATGCCAACAAACGAAATCTAATTTTTGACGATAGCTAAAACAACTGACTTGCCGCCGTGTTACTACTCGTGTGACTGAGAACTGTCATGGCGGGCGGTAGCGTGATGGCAGAGCGAACGTGATTGGTCACTTCAAATCACTTGATAGGCCTGATGCCCCGTCTTGCCCGCCACCCCGTCTTGCCCGGTGTTCCCCTACCTCAGAATCTTCAAATGATCATTCTCTCACATAAAACGATCCAAATCACTGTCGATCAAAATCTTAAGTTCTGTAAACAGCCAATAAATTTACATGTCTAGGAATAATTATTGATAAAAATCAAAGAAAATTGAACATTAACAAAAAAACCGCTTCCACTATTTCTACCTGAAAATCATAATGCAGAAAACAACAAGCAATCCATTGCTAAACATAATAAATAAACTTTACTTACCCAAGTTGTTGCACTATCACACCAGTAAGGCGAAAGTGCGCTAAAAAAAGTCGGTGGCAATCTTGCATCTCTTTACAGCATCTAACGCTCGGCAGACGGCTATAAATCTTCTTCTAGCTCGCCCGGAACCGCCGGGGAATTCTAACCAACAAACTTACATGACAATCATGACATGTGGGTCTTCTACTAGCTACCACCACCTCTTCTCTGACTCTCCACTTCTCCACAGTGTGAGTGTGCTGATTCCAGTTGTGTTTAACTGTTTAGTGAGGTCTCTAAACGCAAAGTCACCCCAAAGAGTTAGGACTGTGTTACAATAGTCTACTAATTTGAAGTAGGTTAATGGAGGGGGAGGCATGGAACTGGCGAAGGAAGGACGAAAATATACCGAATGCTTTAGAAATGAGATCCCTGAGGCGTATGTGGGTAAAACCATGTATTATGGTGTGAAAAACGCTGGAGATTCGCAAAGAATGCAAGGCTGATGTAAGGTTTATGAATTTGAGCAATTCATCAAATTTCAGCGTTAATTTTCAGGTTTTGTTTAAGTCCTATTCAAGTTCTGTTATTATATCATTATAAACCAGTTCCTTCAGAGAACTAAAACAATAAAAGAACTTGAATAGATCTTTCAAAGAACTTTCAAATTAACATTGAAATTTGATGAATTTTTCAAATTCTCTTAAACAACCGGTTCTTGGATAGTTTGAGCATGTAGAGCGAATGAACGAAGAAATGAGAGTATATAACATGAATGTTATAAGAAGTCAGGGACGCCTGAGGAAGATATGGAACGCTTAACTGAACCAGATACTTGAGCCATGTCAAAGTCAAGAGTCGGAATAACAGAAGTTTATATATGAATGTTAATGAAGCAAAGGAGTGTGTGCCAAAACAGAGTTGCTTGCATTGAGGTATATAGACAGAGCCAACATGTCGTTCAAATTATGGGCCACAAACATCGGTTAATTGTCCGCTGTGAGATACTACGGGCTTCAGTCGGCAACAAGAGCTCGCCGGGTACAGGTCTCCGGTGATAACTTCACAATGCCGACATGCACGCTGAGGTATTGTACTGGAAAAGATACTGCGAAAGCAATGGTATAACCTTTCTTCGCAAATAAAGTTTTAAATTGATTTTTTAATGGTTGTTTGGCAGTCCGTTCTCTCTGCCTACCCCAGTGGAGAAACAGCGTGATAATAATAATAATAACACGGCATTTATATAGCTCAGTTTAGTGTCATTTCACTTCAAGTGCGCTTTACTATAACAAACTTAAAAACGGTAATTTAGTATTAGTGGTCATGTTCTTAAAATTATTCCTAAAGTGCGCCGCCTTACCCAATACAGATCTTATATTATAACACTAAATATAGGTACTGTTTATACAAAGTGATGACAAAACTTAGAATAACAATAACAGCATGACAGGACAAAACAAAAATATGAAAACTAAAACATAATATAAAACAGGAGGCAGTTTGTGCTCAGAAATAAGAATCTTCTGAGCAGACATTTTACAAAGGTACAATAAGGAGGCAACCGAAATCAAACAATTAACCATAGAATCAGTATTGGGACTCTACAGAATTTCATTTCTATTACCATGAAAAATGTATGGTCGGTGGCCGAGTTGACATCGCGTTTGGGTCCCACCCAGGCGTAGTGTGTTCAATTCCTCGACTGGCTAAGTCCTCCATCACAACACGAGCAACATTTTCAGCTTACTGTGGTGGTAGTAGGAGATTTTCAAATATTGTCAGGTTATTCGTAACCCGGAAATGTTTGTCTTTCTTTTAAAAAAGTTAAAAAATATTTTCAATATGAACGAATTTTGTCCTTTATTTAATGCATTTTGATACTATTTTACCTGTAATGTAACCTATTGACTTATTACCCACTTCATCCAACAGTAGTTTTAATCAGCAAAAAGAGTCCATTATGAAAACATAAATATGATGTTTTATTTTTATACTCCATCAATCAATTTGATGGTTCTTTCGGCATCTAACATATAACGATCTTCTGTTGTGAAACCGGCCCTATAGAGACATAGACTAAAATATCAATTAAGTCGTTCACACAGATTTTAATGATCATTGTTGACTGACTGCGTACTCCTACGTAGTTATTTTAATAGTGCAGAGAGGCCATTACATTTAAATTACATATTATTAATTATCATAAAATCCTTGTAGGTAATGTGCCTACTCAGGAACTTATAAAACAAAGTGTTAAATTAATTTATGTTACATATAACCTAAATATGAACACTTCAAAGTGAAAATGTTGTTCGCTTGCTTCCTGATTTTATTTTTTTATGTTTGTTTTATATCAATATGTAGGTACCTACTGCAATTTTTTTTGTGCATAAAGTTTGATGCAATCCTATTACAATACACGTGAAAATAACAAAATATAACAAAAATAATAAAATATAACAAAAATATACAAAGCAATAACCGATATTTCAGAGTTCTTGCCTAAAATTACTTTTGAAATCTTCAAATCTTGAAGTTTCTAGTCGTTTCTAGTTTCTAGTCGTGTATCTCGCTCCGGACGGTACAAATGACGTCAGAACTCGTCCTGAGTGTTTCAATACGTTTGTTTTATCACGAAGCTACACTTTACTCTATAAAGCTGTTTTTAGCAAGCTTCCCCTTTTCATAAAACAGATCAGGTAGATACATTTACAGTCTCCGTTGTTGAGGGGTAAGGCTCTCAACTAGCGATTCAGAAATGGCGGGTTAAAATCTCGGCGTGCGCAAGTAAATGAAGTAAATGTGTATTTTGTCATAATTCATTATTTTAAAATAATATATAATACATTTGCGACACGTTCCAGAGTGAAAGATACTCTCAGTATCGCCCTTGTGTAAGACCACCATTCAGATTTTAATATTGCTTGAAATGGCTTTAGCCGTGTTTGGTGACCAGATCTGAATAGCCAGGAGCTTCCCCACCTCCCTCTTCCCGTATCCATCACGTCCCCACTACCTTCAGCCTCACAAAATACACCAGTCTGGGATGCCATAGTCTGACTAGCTCCAGAAAGTTGGGAGCAGTTGTGCGGTATTCAATTAAAAAAAAAAATAGTTTTATTTTATCGACTACTTCCGACTCTTATTCCACCAATTTTCCCTTGTGCCACAACAAATAATATTTAGGTAGGTACCTAACTACTATAGTACCTAATTTGAATATTATCCTCAGTGAAATTGTCTATGTATGTATTATTACTCTATGGCCATTATAGATTGCCCTTTCTATGGAATTCGTTTCATCTCACTTTCCGTAACATTGTAAAGAACTCATTCATAGCCAAAACTTATAATATAATAAATTCAAAACATATCCCATCCGCGCCGCTTTTGCTCCATAATTTAGATGCTCCCTTGTAAGTGATTTTTGACGTCTGGCCGTCAGATTTCTCCGCTCCGTGACAAGAGGGGGAGGGTTGCAATAGTCGGCGTTGATCGTTGACAGTGCACATTTAAATATCAAAAGATGGCAGCGCAAATAGCGAAGAGGGGATTGTACTTGAGGAGCGTGGCCAAAATCACGACGCGGTCGCTAATGGAAAATTTGAATAATGTCCGGAGTTTCGGGGTTTAGTTGTTTCATTCTTCACTATACAATGTTGCCATGCTCTTGTGCATACTCGAAACCAATCAAATATATTTATATTGTATAAATAACTTTATTAATATACTAAATAATTACTATTTAATCCAAAAGGATAGGCGTTATTCTAAACCAATGGTTTCTTCGTAAAGATAAACGCATAATTAATATTTATTATTCTTTATTTTGGCTTTTACCCATAAGGGGTGATCTTCGCCATACACAATTAACATTGTTTGTCATTAACAAATACAACAAATTACAGAATATAATTGATTACACATCATAAACAAAACATAACGTAACATTTTAACATAAATAAACCTAACATAAACATAACATGAGCTGGTAACAGTAGGTTATCACAAAATTATAAAATTAGGAATTTGTGTACAATATAAGTGGGCGTTTTTCGTTATTTAACCAAAGATTTTTCTAAAATTAGTAGCGTTTTTTTTAAACATAACAATGAAATTGGCAATCTTATAAACAAATACAGCATATGGGAGTCAATAAATGTGATTATAAAACATATAGATAAACACAACACAAACATCCATTAACATAACCAAAACATATCATAACATAATAAACATATAAAATGAACATAACATATCATATACATAAACCTACCATAAAAATAACATACCATAAACATATCATTACATAATTTATACATAAAATGAACATAACATATCATAAACATAAACCTACCATAAAAATAACATAACACAAACATATCACAACATAATATACACATAAAATGAACATAACATATCATAAACATAAACCTACCATAAAAATAACATAACATAAACCATATCATAACATAATATACACATAAAATGAACATAACATAATTACATACAATTTCTTATTAAATACTCTAAAAATACAAACATTAGAAGATAGACGTAAAATAAACGATTTAACGTTCTTATTCAAAATACTTATAAATTCGACTGTTGTGAACTCCTGCAACTTATAAACATACATACACCCACAGTAACAACACGACAAAATACAATATTCTACAGCAGCACACATAAGCGTAACTACATTGCCCACTCTCCGATACAACGACTTCACACAATGGGAAATCATTACTTGGGTGATGTTGACATATTCAATACCAACTTGGCAAGTTTTGTGGATCATTTAAAACATTTATTTCAACAATACTCCTAAACACATCATGTAAACCTACAAATAGCTGTAATTTTCTGTTTTTGTTTCTTGTGTTTGTATGACTTGTTGCATAGCATTTATCAATTTTATTCTTATTTTTTATGTTTCAAAATATCTGTCAAATTAAAATTATACTACCAACCATGTAAAAGTCCTCTGGGCGTTAAATAAATAAATAAATAACATATGACAAACAAAAACCTACCATAAAAAAACATAACATAAACATAATTTAACGAAAAAAACACAGATCTAGTAATAATAAGTAATTACAAAATTATAAAAATAGGAAGCTGTGCACAATATTAGTGGGCTTTTTTTATTTAAAAGAACAGATTTTTCCAAAATTAGAAGCATTATTTTTTTTTAAAACAGTACTATATAATAAATATAAACAAATACAATAAAAGAATCAAGAAAAATATACAAATGCATAAAGAATAGTGTTTTAACGGCACTTTTTGGCCATGTTTTTTTCTTGCATAAATCAAAACAGGTGGATGATAATTTAAGCCTTATCGCCATCTACGTAGGTGTGTTATTAATAGCGGCTCGATTCAAAATATTACACGACGGAGTGCATCGCCTTAACGATCGACCGTGCTTAAGAGAGCTTAAGAAAGCTTCCAGTTCAAGCAAAGTATCGATACTAAATTGTTGATTTACACCAAGGCGAAACAGAGAATATTTTCAAACTTGGAAGTGCCACAAATAAACTATTATGTTATTTTGTATTAACTCTTTGGGCTAATTTGTTCGGTTTTTTTAACAAATAATTATTAAACGTAGAGTCAATTTGTAGAACAGCTCAAATGGTCTCGTAGAAATCGTTGTGCCTCCTTTACCATCATAGTTAGAAATATCAAATTGTTAAAAAGAAATAATTACAAACCTTACATTCAAATATAGCAGTTAAGGCGAAGCTTAATGCCAAATCACTATTTTGATTAATCTTTATAACGAATCGGTGTACATTATGAATACCAAAAAATATGCTCCAGATAAATTGAAGGTTTTCTTATCGTTTCGCTTGAGTAGAATACAAATAAATAAATAAATTACTCAAAAAAAATATTAATGTAAACTACAAAAAAAAAATTCAATAGAAATGTATGAACGCGTAAAGAAAACAACTTTTAAAAAATGCAGTATTATAGCTAAGATTATCTGTGACAGTTTCACTTGATTAACTTTTTTGCTTTCTTATAAAATTATTTACAAAATAAATAAAAACCAGTTTTGTGCTTGAAATCGAACGTTTATAGACTCCGTTTGTCAAGCGATTTTAATGCCTATTACCTACAATATAAGGTTTACCAAGAATATACACATGTTTGCCTTGTAGCTTCCTCCTAACCGCAGAATAATTAAAATGTACACCTCTATGAAACAAAATGTATGAATCTTGCGATTTTTTTACTGATTATTTTATTACAAAATTAGTGAGGTGGCAGTAACGTGTATCTACAATTGTCGAATCAATTTTTTTTTCGTTACGAGTAATCCTGTTTTTAGATGAAAAATGTAAAGGGAGCCATTTTTAAAACATTTCATATGTGATTTCAAAAATTTCTGTGTTTAAAAAATTATATTTTTATTTCTAATAATAGTATTTAAAGGTGTTTTTCATCACCTTTCAAAAACAGTTTTTAGTTTTCGGATACGTTCATAAATATTCCATTTATTTGGATTTTATTTATAAGCGGAAATACACATAAATTCTCTGCCTTTATGACAGCATCTTTAATAAATGTTAAGGTCGATATGCCAGAGGCCTGAAGGATTAATAAGCAGCCGATGTAAGTAAATATTGTAGCAGTTTCCACTGAAAATAGCCGAAGACCTTGGAACATGACACTTCCTTTGATCGTTTTAATTTTCTGGCCATCTTCCTCTGCCAGCAGCCGTCTTCAATTACAAAGGAAATATTATATTTTATCTTTCTTGTTGTCACCATAACGCGACACGCTCAATTTAATAAATAACTAATATCTAGTATTATTTATATTTTAGTGCACTTATTAAATTACATAATATATTCGTATACATTAAAAATCTAGGTTAATGGTAATGCGCTTTGTAATTCGTTATGGCTTATTTGCATCTGTAAGAGAAGACAAATAGAATTTTACCACGGACACTGAAAAGCTGACTTTTCGAGGCGCTGCAGTTTTGACTCTACTTTCTCTATGGGGATCAACTAATGATTATTATCAGGCCTTGAGAAAAATAATTTCTCTCAGGGCCTGTGTCATGTTTGGGGATGCTGTAAGTAGAGGAAGGAGTGAAAGTGGTCTTGAAGAGACCCATGTTGTAGGAGGTTGGAAACACAGAGGCCGGCAAAACGTTCCACGACCGAGCTGTTGAACTCAAGAACAAGTCGTAGATGCGACCCATTCTCATTGCGCGCGTTTGGCTTGTTTCCCGACTATGCACCAGTGCCGAAGGGATCAATTTGTGGGTAACAATAATGGGTACCGCCGCCCCGGGAAGCATTTATTTGATAAGTAACACCCCCGCCATAAGTCACCCCAAATTGTTTGGTTTGGTGACTTAGCAGGGGTGCCGGATCGGGAGAGACTACTTGAGGGAGACCTTTTGACCTCTCCAGCCGGACTCTCGACCCATCGCCCTGCACCGCAGTTGAAGGCATGAATTCATACGTCTGTCACTCCTGGCCATATTGACCCAAAGGTTCCTACCCATCCATCACACTTTTCCTTCCCAGAACTTCCTCTCCTTTCTAAGACTATCCACACCCAAACATGACATAGGCCGACATACCTAAGTGTGGAGCCAATGTAAAACAAGTGCTGCAAATAGATACCTATACTTAATTATCAAGTTAAGCCATTATATAAGTAAACACCACTTTATTGAACGTTGAATGAGTTTTAAAAATTCAAATGATTTTCTTATTTCTTTAGAGATCTATTGCAACAAAATAAAGAGAAATAAAAGTGTTATTATATTTATTCTTTGAAGTTGTTTCTCTTTACAGTCGAGTTGAAGCAAAAGTGTGAAACGTTTTCACGGTTGAGATACCTCCGGGTTATTTCTGTGTCGCTAAAGTCATTCAAAGCAAACGGTAAAAGAATAACTGCCTACGGAAGAAGATGTGTTATAATATTTATAAATAGATTTGTTAAATACCATCTCTCGTTCCTTGACAGAATATTATGGACGAAAACGATAATCATGTAGACCAGTTATTCCCAACAGTACGGCCCCGCCTGAGGGCGTTGGTGAGATCCAAGGGCGGTTTGACCTCGAGGACAAATGGGCTGAAATGGAGGTCAAAAAAATTGAAATAAAAATCTTATCAAATCAAGTCAAAGAAACATTGCAAAAATCTTGCGGAAGAACCATTCAATGAGTGATTATTATTATTTTTTGTTTGTTTTGATAATGTTTTTTCTCAAAAATCTTTAAAATAATGCATAAATACCTAAAGAAAAGAGATTTTTTAAAACTTAGAAATACAGCATTCCCGGGTTAAAAATAATCTCATAATTTAATTATTTATTGGACAATTTGTATAGCGCCGCTTTTCTGAGATATCACCTTAGCGGCGCTTTACAGTTGATGCAGGTATTACAAAAAATATAAATATTACAAAAATAAGGTGAAGTTAGGTTAAGTAAAATGAAGAACAGTATCAGGTGACACGAAGATAGAAGATGGAGACTCTGCAGCAAGAATCCTAGGTGGTGCAGAAACTGGACCAGCTGCTGCAGTGAGAGAGTCCACCAACAGTGCCAACACGAGGTTCGTCATCCGTCCAGGTATGTGTATGCTGCTAATAAAGCACTGACACAATATCCTTACACAGATAACATGGCCAGGAAAGGCTCTAATACCTAAATAAACTAAAAATCAATTTCTTATATTGTGTCGTGGTCCATTTCTTATATTGTGTAATGCTGTCCAAAATGTTTGCTAAAGAATGAGATAGCGCAACACGGCATAGTACCTCAAAAATGAATCACTATAATGCTTTCTTGAAAATCTCAAATTATACAATTTCCCAGTGAATCGTCACTATCTTGACGACAATTTTTTTTCCAAACTTTCTTCAGGCATTGTACCTACATAATATTTAAAAAAGCGAATAAGAAAGTCCAAGTAAACTAGAGCTGGGTCAATCGATCCTTTTACACGAACCGGGTCGCTCACGACGCACTGACGAAGTGAGCGGGTTAAACCCGATTAACCGCTCCCCAGATACTTTCATTTTCATTTTATTTGGTTTTGCTAGAAGGTAGTATGGGCCCATTATATTATAGACCATACCATAAATTTGAAATTCTATAGATTTGTTTTTTTTTTTTTTTTGGGAAAATCAACAGATTATTTACATATATAAGAATAAACTAAATAATAAAGATAAAATCCAATAACAGATTTTCACTTAAAATTATAATAATAATAAAAAATATTAAAACAAGAAACTAAGGGTTCTGTACCCGTGACCTGAGAAATTTACAAAAAATACAAAATTGTAAATAATAAATAAAAAATAATAACAGATCTAGGAACACAAATAATATACTAATAACCAGCTAAATTTCAAAAATTTAAATTTAACTGATATACTAATAACCAACTAAAATTCAAAACAAAATGTATTGTAAAATTTCAACACAGCAGCAATCAATAAAAGCACTACACAATAGCAATAATAACAATATAATAAATGTATACCTACAACTAAATTGAACACATGAGTATAAATTGGAAGGTAAGTAACTGGAAAGGATTCAAAGCAATAACATGATAACTTCAAGTAGAATATTTAAAATTATTTAATGTTAGTTATTACATATCTTTTAAAGGTTCCTAAATTACTTGAGAATATGTCCATATCATTAAAATTCTTATTAAATATACTACAGGCTCTGAATATAAACGCATTTTGTCTTATATTAGTAGAACATTTATGGAGATGAAAAAGTGATTTTTCTCTAGTTCTAACGCTCGGGACTCTAAAATTAATTTCAGACAGAAGGGGAGAACAATCAATAAAGCCATTGATAATTTTATGGAGGTATATTATATCTGCGGAGTCTCTTCTAGTTTTTAATGGCTTAAGTCCATAAAGGTCCATCGAGCTGTTTACGTCAAGGTTTGAATTTAGTTTGAAATTTAAATGATGGACAAATTTTCTTTGGATGGCTTCAATGCGATTTATGTAAATATTATATTGAGGATTCCATATGGGAGAAGCGAATTCAAGATGACTGCGAACATTAGAAAAATACAATATTTTAAGTGTTATGATATTATTAAATTCTTTTCCAATACGGAATAAGAATCCTAGCATTCTAAGGGCTTTCTTAACAATCATATCAATATGAGCCTCAAATGTAAGTTTACTGTCAAGTATAACACCTAGATCACGAATTTGTGTAACTTTTTTGGGTAGTTGGCCAGCTATATGATAATTATGGTCAAACTTAATTTTATTTCTAGTGAAGGTAATTACATAACATTTAGAAGTGTTCATGTTGAGACGATTGCGGATACAATAATCATTAAGCCTATACAGATCTTCTTGTAGTTTAAAGCAGTCAATTATAGAATTAATAGGCAGGAATATTTTCATATCATCAGCGAAAAGTAGAACATTTGCATAATTAAAGCATTTTATAATGTCGTTGATGAAAATTGTAAACAGTAACGGTCCCAGGTGAGATCCTTGGGGCACACCTGAGGGTATATTTACAATCTCAGAGATGAAGCCATTTATTGTTACTCCCTGAGTGCGCCCATTAAGATAGGAGACTAACCATCTATATAAATCCCCATGAATTCCCAAAGCTAGTAATTTGGACAAAAGAAGACTGTGGTCAATTTTATCAAACGCTTTTGAGAAGTCTGTATAGATTACGTCAACTTGGATTTGATCATCCATTGATTTAGTAATATTTTCAATGAAAATGGCAAGATTAGATACAACCGATCTTTTTTTCATAAAGCCATGTTGGTTCACGAGTATTACAGACTCGATGCAGTTATATAGTTGTTCATGAACAATTTTTTCAAAAATTTTACTAAAGATTGGTAATTTAGATATCGGTCGATAGTTCTGGACATCATTTTTAGCCCCAGACTTAAAAACAGGTGTGATGAGAGCACTCTTCCAACGATCAGGAAAGATACCTTCTTTCAATGAGGATTGAAAGAGCAATAATAGGGGCTTCGAGATTACCTTGCTACACATTTTGATAAAGAAAGCCGGAATTTTATCACTACCCGCACCCAGTGAGCTAGAAATAGTATCGATTATTTTTTCTATTTTTTGTTTTGAAACTGATACAGAGGAGATATTAACTTGATTGTTAAAATGATAGTTGGTAGAGTGTACATCGGAAATAGTGTTGTAATTAAAGGTGGAGACGAAATGCTGTGAGAACAGGTTACATATTGCGAAAGGATTTTCAGCAGTCACTTCGCCCAGTTTCATAACATGAGGCAAACCAGAATTATTTCTTTTTCCTTTAACATAAGACCAAAAGTTTTTAGGGTCACGAGATATATTAAGTTCAGCGTTTGTTATAAATTGTTTAAGACATTCTCTAGACAATTTCTTTTGCCTTGATCTAAGGATACAGAATTCATGGTAGTCTAAAGGATTGGACCACCTTTTCCACATTTTAAACACTTTATATTTTTCCTTAGTCAGTTTTATTAGGGCTGGACTAAACCAATAGGGATAAGAATTATTAATATGAACTTCCTTTGACGGGACGTTTAATCGAATGATTTCATATAAAATTGTATAAAAGCGGTCAATAGCAGTATTGGTTGATAGGTTTAAAAATTCTGCATCCCAATCAATACTACTAAGGACGTTATTTATTGTTTCATAGTTAGCTTTCCTAAAAAGATTGATTGTTCGTTTGTTGTCCACCATAGGAGTTTCCAGAGATATGTTAATGTCAACAAGAATGCTTTTATGATGTTTACATTCAGGGATGAGATACTGGTCAGTATTTGATACAATTACAGGGATCGAGCTAAAAACAAGGTCTAGGTATGTATGATTATTATTTGGAAAGGTGCAGTACTGTGATAGATCAGTAAATGAAAGGGTGTCAGATAGTTTGGAAATAATTTCAGATTTAGAGCCATTCGTAATTTGCATACTATTACCATTACTTAAAGACCAGTTAATTTGAGGTAAGTTGAAATCACCCGATATGACAAAATGATCATCGTGATGTAGTCCTCGAAGTTCACATAATTTATCCATGAATTCATTTATATTTTGTGAGTGATTGACTCCTGGAGGTATGTAAACACAGCATAAATGAATTTTTATGAAATTATTAATCGTAACAGTCACCCAGATGTCTTCAGCATTCGTGTTAAAATCCTTACGTTCATGAGCTATGAGGTGCTTCTTCAACGCAATCATTACTCCACCTCCTCTTTTTTGCTCATTGCGATCACGCCTAAATACCAGGTAACGGTTGTCAAATAGCTCTTCACTAGCAATACTGTCTACAAGCCAAGTTTCAGTTATCATAATAATATCATAGTTGTTATTGGTAACATTAAAATAAAATCTATCAGTCTTAGAACGCAGTCCAGTCACATTTTGATAATATACATTCAACATTTTAGTACATTTAGTTGATAAAAAATATAAAATATAAGATTGATAAAATAGTTGTAAGCATGTTCTAGAAAATTAAAAATATTAGAGTGGTGTTGTAGTAACGCAAGCAGAGTAATTGTAGGATAATTTGGATTAAAGTTGGTTGTATTAAAAGAGTTAGTTGTTAATATTATACAAATAAAGAAAAACCAGTACAAAGGATGATATTTTAAAGTAGGAAAAAAGATAAGGTAGATAGGAAAAATAAATTGATAATAGCTTATAGTCACACGAGACGATGCTAAATCTAAGAAGATTATCAGCAAAAAACCTGAGTCACGTCAGATTCTAATGTCACCTGAATAATGGGACTAGTTTCATTTTTGCGTATAAATATTTTTCCGTATTTGATCCATCTGAATTTAAAGTTTTTATCCTTGCTTAAGTCTCTCACTGTCTTGAAGAGCGCACGGGTTGCAGCAGTCAGATGCTCGTTGACATAAATTTTGGAGTCCCCGGGAAGCTTCAAATCACTTGAGTTGAGACTGCCTTTCTTCCTTATAGCAGCAAGAAAGTTATCTCTACTGCGGCTGGCTGTGAACTTTACTACAATTGGACGAGTAAATTTAGGATTTTCTCTGGGTAATTCCTTGACCCTTGTACGAGAGATTCCATCAATATCATTTGGGAGAACATCAACACCTGCCTTGGCTCCTAGCAATTTTATGATATCTATTAAATTTTCATTTCTTTTTTCCGGTATGCCAATAATTTCCACGTTATTTTTTAATGAGGTTTGCTCAAGACGGTTTAATTTGGACAATACCAGATTATAATTAGTTTGAAGTTCATTGTTTTTGACTTCGAGGTTATTAATTTTGGAGTGACACTCTCTTAGCGCATCATTCATTGTTTTTAATTGCATAAACACTTTATTAATTTCTTCTTTAATTTCGTCCTTAAACAAAATTAGTAAATTACCAAAGTCTGGCTCTGAACCAGCCTCAGCAGCGGGGCTCTCTACGGCAACATTACGTTTTGACTTAGTACCCGCTTTAGTAGGTAGAACAGACATTATGAATAGGTACTGAACTGTCAAGGTTATGAAACAATGAATTGTAGCACTCTGTAGAGTCAACGAAATCACACGATCACTTACGATGTACAATATACAAGTGAAATAATTAATTACGCAACAACTTTTTGTGGAATTGATCACTTTTATAAGCCCAAATAAACATTAAATTAACAACGATTTTACAGTCGACCACTTGGTTCAAGAGTATTGTCTTCAGTGTCTCGGGCCTCATTCTCGCAGCACAGATATAGAAATAGTTAATTAGTAACTGAAATAAATTGTCACTGCGGTTTTAATTCTCATTTACCGGAGTTACACGCACAAGGATTTGTTTTCCTTTATTTTTTCCAATATTTTTTAACACGTTTTAATGTTAAAAAAGGTAAGTTAAGGGAACCCACAAAGGCAATGCTTCTGCTTGGATAATATAAAAATAAAATTCTTAAACAAAATAAAATACAACATAATAGACTACCTACTATGATTCTATTGGGATAGTAGTACAACAGGGTGTACAAAATAAATAATTTTTGCATTATTTTTTTTTAAGATTTTATTTTTTTTACTTTTTTAGGATACATAATATAAGGAAGAATTTATAATTAAATATACAATATTTTAGGAAGGTTACATTTATATATTTTTGTATTGATTTGCACGTCAGTGAGAACATCTTATTCATATTAAAGAAAAACTTAAATACAATACACATACAGAATGCAGAGAAGATTAAAGAGAAATGAATAATTCATTACACAGCAAAGAAAATAGCAAAAGGTAAAAAAAGCAAGAAGATAAAACGGTCTACAAAATGCATCTTCTATGGTTGTTCACCCCACCACACTGGCAGCTAACACCCGAGTTGAGAAACCTATCTATTTATTGTCACTCGCCTAGCCACGTCGACACCCGCACAGAAAAAATAATATTCCTCTGTCTCGTGAGCGGGTTTGAATGAGCGGGTTATTCGCGATTGACCCAGGTCTAAAGTAAACACGAACATTTTACATTTCACAATTATAAACTTTACTGAACCAGACTGGTCAGATTAAAACAGGACTTCACTACATTCAGTCAATTATCTAAAATACCTATATTTTAATTGTTATTTAAATATTCACATCTGGTTTCAAACCAGTGACCTCTGGGACCAAAATCAGAGAGCTTACCACTCTGCCACGGAGGCTATCACATCAATATTAAATTGGAACGATATCATTTAGGTATGTAAAAATTACCACACTTAACCTTGTCCTACCGAAAATTTGCATCTCGGAAAAAGGTACAGCACGTCCCTGCTTGCTCGATAAATAATAGATAACTATTGTTCAAAATACGCTCATATTGTCTATAGAAGCATTAACACGCTATAAAAGTAAACAATCTCGTTAAAGCATTCGTAAGTAATACGCTTACAATGACAATTATCGCTAATATCATCGATATATTTTTTTGTGAACTCCAACCCTAACTAAACCTCTAATGGCTCGTTATCGGTGCTAATTGGCGGGTAAATCGGTAAAAGCGCGGGAAAACTTGGCGGTAATTGATTGAGGGATGAAAAATCGACATCGAGGTATATTTTCTACTTAGTTAGGTATCGACATAATGACAATGAAAAACAATCTTTTGACATACGTGAAAGAAACATGTTTTTCTAATAAAAATAACAACCTATACAAGGTAACACGGAAAATTTTGTTTTTATCTAAAACAGTCAAAACTCTCAAACGGTGAGCTTGGGCGTCTTGAATTTTTCACAGCTTATACCGACTGATATTTGTAGGTAAGTGCAATGATTTACAGAGCTCTGCGTCATTTCCGTAACAACCTATGAAGCTTTGGAATATTTAATCAAATGCCAAAAAAAGACAAGACCCCATGTTTTGATTCCACATTTTCAAATGTTCATTAAGAAAAGATATAAAGAAAAAAACAGTGCTGAGTTAAATTACGGTAAGTTTTCTGAAATAAAAATGTGATATCCATTTAATTCATCCTCCACAGTTCGATAATAAAACCAAAATATCAAAATTATCAGAATTACCCGGACGAAAAGTAAAGAAAACAAATAATATTTTTTCTTTGACTCCATTTGCCTACCGCGTCGCTTTTGAACTGCGGTATTTTATTTAAAATTTAAAAACACTGTTAATATGTAGTTGTTATTCAAACTCATTACTGTTTCAGTCAGAATTCGCCATCTGTCTTTGTTTACTTCATTTATTTACTTTTTAGTTTAATAGATACATAGTTGCCAATGTCCATTGAGGTATATAGATAGAGTCAGCTTTGGCGTTCGAAGTATGGGCCACGCATATCGGATCATTGTCAGATGTGAGATATCTCGGCCATCGGTCGAAATTCAATATATGAATGGCCATTATTTATAAAATAAAGAATTGTTTAAATGACAAGATATTAAACTCCTTTAACATATCCAAATCTATTTCTCTTCGGTATAATTCTCACAGATCTATTTTGAAGTATTGCCATTTGATTCATTAATCCATCGTTGGCTAGGAATAGAATGCCACCAGAGTAATTAATATTATGCATTTAAAAAATATATAAAAGCTTTAAAATGTTACATCAAAAAGTTGGCCATAAAAAGTCACAACCAGCCCCTGCTAGAACAGTAACACAATTTTCATAATTTATTAAAAACTTATCCATACAAATTATCGATGGGAGGCATTTATGAACACGCTGTCAAACTAAACAACCTCGTTATACCATTAAATTGTAATTAGATTATGTGCTTACAATTAAATATTACTCACTACATCGGTAGGTACCTGCCTAATAATTTATTGATTGGGTATCATATTTATTTATGAGTCCGTTACCCGTAATAGTCGGTTATCGGCAGCGCTAATTGGCGGGTGAAATGGTAAAGCGCGGGAACCATGTCGGTAATGTAGAGACCTGTCTAAACAAATTATGTCAAATCACCGCCCATAAGCAGGAAATTAAGAACCGTTTATTTTTTGACGTTACTGTATTATTAGTTAAAACTTATATTGCGTGTTGTTTGGATGGGTAATATGCATTGATGTACCTAGTCGTATTTGGTCAATGGTAATATGTATTTCGATCGCACGTTATTACTTTTAATTTTACTTATTTATTTAAAAAAACAACGGTATCATTTTTTTATTTATTTATTAAAGGAAAAAGTACATACCTATAAGTAATAAGGTTTACAATTTACAATGACAATATTAAATACTACTCTTTCAGAGAAGCATTACCTTGTGGTTGGAAGAGGAGTGTACCTACTTACATTATATTATTGTAGATCTATATATATATATATATATATTTAGGTTCAAGAGAATTAGGAAAAAAAATATTATAAGTAAAATGTACTACTAGTAGCTATAATATATAAACATGATGAAATTAGTTTCTGGAATAAAGACCATTATTATTTCTATTAATATGTATACCATATTTGGAGAAGAACTTGCTTCTTAAGTAGAATATTTATTATTCATTTTTGATAATTTATCTTTAAAATATTTTTTCAAAATGCTCAAAGCTTGGCTTTTGTCGTTTATGATTCTGATTTCCTCAGGGAGTTGATTGAAAAAGGTTCTTACTTGGTATGTATAGTAATTTTGTGCAAATGAAGTGTTTAATTTTGGATATGGAAAAATTTATTTAAGTCTAGTACGGTTTTCAGTTAGAAAGTGTTACTTTTCTATTTGAATTAATGAATATTTAATGTACAGATATATACCATATACCATAATTACAATTAACTGTGACATTTAATCATAAAATGACGTCAGAAAGTATAAAATTAATACTAGAAGGACATACAAGTACATACAAAATATTATCATCTAGTATTAGTAGACTTACGTTATATTAGTAATGATTTAGAAGATGTGATAGTATAGCCTTCTTGTACCTAGCTTCTGTGCAGTTAAACAGATCCGCTACATCTGCGGATCATTTTCCTATCTTTAAGGTAAAACATTAGGTAAAATTTCCCTCAAACCCTATGTCATCTTTGGGGATGCTGTGTGAAGTATTTTATGTAAAGGAAGGAGAGTTCTGGGTAAGAAAAAAGGTTTGAAGGATGGACTGGAGAGGTCTAAAGGTCTCCCTCAACCAGTCTCTCCCATCGATCCAACGCATCCCCCATGAACCCGGGCACCCCTGCTTAGTCACCAAACGTAGCGAACCACTTGGGGTGACCTATGACAGGGGTGTTAGTTATCCAATAAATGATTCCTGGGGTGGCGGTACCCATACCCGCCTCCCAAATTATAGTAGGTAAGTACTTCAATATTATGACTTATATTGAAGTGCTTATCTACCTACATTTTTGGGAGTAAGTGCAGAAAAAAAGAGATGATTGTAAGAAAGAAAAAGTCTGAAGAAAAAATTATCACGATTCCAGCAAATGTAGTAAACAGGTCTACATAGAAAAAGTTATGAACCGAAACAATAATAATTTGGACTTGAATGAATTTTTCTCGGAGACTATTTTTTCCAAAGATATTAGAAGAACGAGATGTGCTATGCGCAGTTCGTACTGAGTGGAATTGTTTTGCCGAGTGTCGCCGGTTTTGTTCACCAATACTATTGCACACCTTCGCTTGCGCTAAGGTATCCGCACTAATACATAGAACAGATTTCTGTGCGTACACGTCCCGATACCGTTCAAAGTACCCTAATTAGGTAGTACTCCGGCTACGGTCCGGCGGCCAACATAGCATATCTCGTTCTTCTAATATCTTTGATTTTTTCATTACGACGGAGCACAGCAAGTTCTTGCTCCAACTGAGTTGTCTCTTCCATGCAAACATATTTTTGTAGCAGCACCTATAGCCAGTTCACCTTATACCCAGGTTTAAGGTTTTACAGATATTTTATACGGAGAAAAATGAGTGATATTGAATATTCCTAATTTATTAAGACCCCGTAGTAAGCGTTCAAAGATGGTTCTATAGGAAGATATGTAAATACGAATGTTAGAGGGAGCGCGTTGATTTAAAAAAAGCTATACTAATTAGGCGAAAATTATGAAAATATTTAATAAAACACAACTAGTTTGAAATAGAGCAAAAAATCTTTTGACAAATGCTTTAGTTACATTTAAAGATACACTGTGAATTTTTTCATGCTTATAACATATTAAATAACTGAACAAAACGTGTTTTTAATAATTTTCTGAGCTTACTTTGCGATTTTTTTCTAACTAACTAACTAACTTACCATCACGCCGTTTCCCCGCAGGGGTAGGCAGAGAGGACGGACCGCCAAACAACTCGGTCTTGGCACACACTCCTTGCCTCATTCACATTCATACATCGTCTCATACATACTCTTCTATTGTTCTGACTCTTGACATGGCCCGAATCAAGTATCTGATTCACTTGGTCGTGCCATGTCTTCCTCGGGCGTCCCTGACTTCTGCTACCATTCACATTTGCATCGTATATTCTCCTTACACTCCTTTCTTCGCTCATTCGCTCTACATGCCCAAACCATCTAAGCGTCCCTTTCTTGATCTTACTCATTACGCTTAAATCAGCCTTGCACTCTTTGCGGATATCCACATTCCTCACACGATCATACATGGTTTTACCACACATACGCCTCAGGGATCTCATTTCAACAGCATTCAATCTACTTTCATCCTTTCTTTGTCAGTTCCATGCCTCACTTCCATACATCAGGGTAGGTACCAGCACTCCATTGTGGACTGCTAACTTCGCTTCTTTGGACAATTTTTTGTTAGCGCCAACTGCGTTCAGTCCTCCATTAATAGATTTACCTGCATTTACCCTTCTTTCAATATCTATATATATATATATATATATATATATATATATATATATATATATATATATATATATATATATATATATATATATATATATATATATATACTTATATTATATTTTCATATAATTAACGTTTCGGCACAACAAATGTATAGATATTATCTTTAAAAATAACATATATTTATTTTGAAACTAAAAAACTTAAAGAGTTGAGGAGAAACTTGTTATAAATCGGTAGAAGTTGGGTATGCGGGGGCTTAAGAATCTCTTAAAATTATCTGTAATCCGGTTAAAAATGGGATTGCAAGCCCTTAACGAGTGAATTGATGGGTTTCCTAATAAACTTTTAGTAAAATACGAATGTATTTAACTATGAATTATCACGGTATCGAAAAACGAGTTGAGAAAAATCCTAATATTTGGGAATTTCGTCTTTCTATGTAGGCAAATGCAGCTGCATGAACACGTTTTTCAATATATTAAGAATTTACTTATCAGATTATCATTATAAGAAGAGATTTTTTAATTAATTCACAATATATATTTTTCTGCGTGTAACGGCTTCTTCTTAGCCGATTTATGTAAAGAACCGGATCATCGTTCCGGTATACTTCATTCTAATCCGAGCACTGTGGTGATTATCTATGATTTATTTAAAGTACCGGATCATCGTTCCGGTATACTTCATTCTAATCCGAGCACTGTGGTGATTATCTACGATTTATTTAAAGAACCGGATCATCGTTCCGGTATACTTAGTTCTAATCCGAGCACTGTGGTGATTATCCGTTATTTATTTAAAGAACCGGATCATCGTTCCAATATCCTTCGTTCTAATCCGAGCACTGTGGTGATTATCTATGATTTATTCAAAGAACCGGATCATCGTTCCGGTATACTTCGTTCTAATCCGAGCAGTGTGGTGATTATCTATGATTTATTTTAAGAACCGGATCATCGTTCCGGTATACTTAGTTCTAATCCGAGCACTGTGGTGATTATCCGTTATTTATTTAAAGAACCGGATCATCGTTCCGGTATACTTCGTTCTAATCCGAGCACTGTGGTGATTATCCGTTATTTATTTAAAGAACCGGATCATCGTTCTGGTATACTTCGTTCTAATCCGAGCACTGTGGTGATTATCCGTTATTTATTTAAAGAACCGGATCATCGTTCCGGTATACTTCGTTCTAATCCGAGCACTGTGGTGATTATCCGTTATTTATTTAAAGAACCGGATCATCGTTCCTGTATACTTCGTTCTAATCCGAGCACTGTGGTGATTATCCGTTATTTATTTAAAGAACTGGATCATCGTTCCAATATCCTTCGTTCTAATCCGAGCACTGTGGTGATTATCTATGATTTATTCAAAGAACCGGATCATCGTTCCGGTATACTTCGTTATAATCCGAGCACTATGGTGATTATCCAAGATTTATTAATATCGCATTAGGATTGCGAGATACTTGATTTAATTTCCATATCATGTCAATATAATATTTCGGATTATTAACTCCCTCGCTGTGATACTGCATTATTCACTTGTCCACGATGTTTGTATTTAGTTACACGAATTGAATGACGTGTAATTATTTATGGCTGAAATCCCACACTGGCTTTCCGTGCCTGCTCACCCCAGCCCTGAAGTGGGACGTCATTTCCCAATGAATAGATTATAGGAATCCTCAAGGGAAGTTATAGGGTGACCAAATGTTAGAAATGTTTTTTTTTTAAATCAGTTTGTGGTAGATGCATATTCCTACACCATGCATACATTTACATGTCACATTCTGCGACTATTCCTTATCACCTGAGATAATTAAATGTTTTATTATCACGAACGCCTAGTTGTATCTTCGCTTTTACATAATTATTTTCTATCAAATTTTAAATTTTACTCAAATTTTTATTTTTCTTATATTCGCCATTAGTGTATTACCTACTCAATTCGCTTGTCATATTAATCAACAAGATAGTTACTATTATGTAATTGTGTCTCTAATATGTATTTTTTAATGTTCCTGTTATGTAATTTGTAATTGTGTACATGTATGATAATTTGAAACCTGTTCATTTGACTGTCATAAAACGGGAAACCTTTCTAGTTGGACAGTCAAAAGCGTCCTTCCATATAATGTAATGTATCTTTTCAAAATAAATAAACTAATAATGATATCCCCACTATGATCTCCCGTGTTGAGGATATTATTTATGTATTATTAAAATTTAGTAGTATGGATAAATATGAAGTACTTAATTTAATTATTAATAAATTATGCAGCGTTTTTATGAAGTTAAGTTAAGTAAAATGAAGAACAGGAACAGGTGACATGAAGATAGAAGATGGAGACTGCAGCAAGAATCCTAGGTGGTGAAGAAACCGGACCAGCTGCTGCAGCGAGAGAGTCCACCGCGTCCACCAACAGTGCCAGCACGAGGTTCGTCATCCGTCCAGGTATGTGTCTGCTGCTATTAAAGCGCTGACACCATATCCTCACATAGATAACAGACCTTGGAAGCACCGCTATGACATTCAACAAAGATAGAAGATGGAAACTCTGCAGCAAGAATCCTAGGTGGTGAAGAAACCGGACCAGCTGCTGCAGCGAGAGAGTCCACCGCGTCCACCAACAGTGCCAGCACGAGGTTCGTCATCCGTCCAGGTATGTGTCTGCTGCTATTAAAGCGCTGACACCATATCCTCACATAGATAACAGACCTTGGAAGCACCGCTATGACATTCAACAAAGATAGAAGATGGAAACTCTGCAGCAAGAATCCTAGGTGGTGAAGAAACCGGACCAGCTGCTGCAGCGAGAGAGTCCACCGCGTCCACCAACAGTGCCAGCACGAGGTTCGTCATCCGTCCAGGTATGTGTCTGCTGCTATTAAAGCGCTGACACCATATCCTCACATAGATAACAGACCTTGGAAGCACCGCTATGACATTCAACAAAGATAGAAGATGGAAACTCTGCAGCAAGAATCCTAGGTGGTGAAGAAACCGGACCAGCTGCTGCAGCGAGAGAGTCCACCGCGTCCACCAACAGTGCCAGCACGAGGTTCGTCATCCGTCCAGGTATGTGTCTGCTGCTATTAAAGCGCTGACACCATATCCTCACATAGATAACAGACCTTGGAAGCACCGCTATGACATTCAACAAAGATAGAAGATGGAAACTCTGCAGCAAGAATCCTAGGTGGTGAAGAAACCGGACCAGCTGCTGCAGCGAGAGAGTCCACCGCGTCCACCAACAGTGCCAGCACGAGGTTCGTCATCCGTCCAGGTATGTGTCTGCTGCTATTAAAGCGCTGACACCATATCCTCACATAGATAACAGACCTTGGAAGCACCGCTATGACATTCAACAAAGATAGAAGATGGAAACTCTGCAGCAAGAATCCTAGGTGGTGAAGAAACCGGACCAGCTGCTGCAGCGAGAGAGTCCACCGCGTCCACCAACAGTGCCAGCACGAGGTTCGTCATCCGTCCAGGTATGTGTCTGCTGCTATTAAAGCGCTGACACCATATCCTCACATAGATAACAGACCTTGGAAGCACCGCTATGACATTCAACAAAGATAGAAGATGGAAACTCTGCAGCAAGAATCCTAGGTGGTGAAGAAACCGGACCAGCTGCTGCAGCGAGAGAGTCCACCGCGTCCACCAACAGTGCCAGCACGAGGTTCGTCATCCGTCCAGGTATGTGTCTGCTGCTATTAAAGCGCTGACACCATATCCTCACATAGATAACAGACCTTGGAAGCACCGCTATGACATTCAACAAAGATAGAAGATGGAAACTCTGCAGCAAGAATCCTAGGTGGTGAAGAAACCGGACCAGCTGCTGCAGCGAGAGAGTCCACCGCGTCCACCAACAGTGCCAGCACGAGGTTCGTCATCCGTCCAGGTATGTGTCTGCTGCTATTAAAGCGCTGACACCATATCCTCACATAGATAACAGACCTTGGAAGCACCGCTATGACATTCAACAAAGATAGAAGATGGAAACTCTGCAGCAAGAATCCTAGGTGGTGAAGAAATCGGACCAGCTGCTGCAGCGAGAGAGTCCACCGCGTCCACCAACAGTGCCAGCACGAGGTTCGTCATCCGTCCAGGTATGTGTCTGCTGCTATTAAAGCGCTGACACCATATCCTCACATAGATAACAGACCTTGGAAGCACCGCTATGACATTCAACAAAGATAGAAGATGGAAACTCTGCAGCAAGAATCCTAGGTGGTGAAGAAACCGGACCAGCTGCTGCAGCGAGAGAGTCCACCGCGTCCACCAACAGTGCCAGCACGAGGTTCGTCATCCGTCCAGGTATGTGTCTGCTGCTATTAAAGCGCTGACACCATATCCTCACATAGATAACAGACCTTGGAAGCACCGCTATGACATTCAACAAAGATAGAAGATGGAAACTCTGCAGCAAGAATCCTCGGTGGTGAAGAAACCGGACCAGCTGCTGCAGCGAGAGAGTCCACCGCGTCCACCAACAGTGCCAGCACGAGGTTCGTCATCCGTCCAGGTATGTGTCTGCTGCTATTAAAGCGCTGACACCATATCCTCACATAGATAACAGACCTTGGAAGCACCGCTATGACATTCAACAAAGATAGAAGATGGAAACTCTGCAGCAAGAATCCTAGGTGGTGAAGAAACCGGACCAGCTGCTGCAGCGAGAGAGTCCACCGCGTCCACCAACAGTGCCAGCACGAGGTTCGTCATCCGTCCAGGTATGTGTCTGCTGCTATTAAAGCGCTGACACCATATCCTCACATAGATAACAGACCTTGGAAGCACCGCTATGACATTCAACAAAGATAGAAGATGGAAACTCTGCAGCAAGAATCCTAGGTGGTGAAGAAACCGGACCAGCTGCTGCAGCGAGAGAGTCCACCGCGTCCACCAACAGTGCCAGCACGAGGTTCGTCATCCGTCCAGGTATGTGTCTGCTGCTATTAAAGCGCTGACACCATATCCTCACATAGATAACAGACCTTGGAAGCACCGCTATGACATTCAACAAAGATAGAAGATGGAAACTCTGCAGCAAGAATCCTAGGTGGTGAAGAAACCGGACCAGCTGCTGCAGCGAGAGAGTCCACCGCGTCCACCAACAGTGCCAGCACGAGGTTCGTCATCCGTCCAGGTATGTGTCTGCTGCTATTAAAGCGCTGACACCATATCCTCACATAGATAACAGACCTTGGAAGCACCGCTATGACATTCAACAAAGATAGAAGATGGAAACTCTGCAGCAAGAATCCTAGGTGGTGAAGAAACCGGACCAGCTGCTGCAGCGAGAGAGTCCACCGCGTCCACCAACAGTGCCAGCACGAGGTTCGTCATCCGTCCAGGTATGTGTCTGCTGCTATTAAAGCGCTGACACCATATCCTCACATAGATAACAGACCTTGGAAGCACCGCTATGACATTCAACAAAGATAGAAGATGGAAACTCTGCAGCAAGAATCCTAGGTGGTGAAGAAACCGGACCAGCTGCTGCAGCGAGAGAGTCCACCGCGTCCACCAACAGTGCCAGCACGAGGTTCGTCATCCGTCCAGGTATGTGTCTGCTGCTATTAAAGCGCTGACACCATATCCTCACATAGATAACAGACCTTGGAAGCACCGCTATGACATTCAACAAAGATAGAAGATGGAAACTCTGCAGCAAGAATCCTAGGTGGTGAAGAAACCGGACCAGCTGCTGCAGCGAGAGAGTCCACCGCGTCCACCAACAGTGCCAGCACGAGGTTCGTCATCCGTCCAGGTATGTGTCTGCTGCTATTAAAGCGCTGACACCATATCCTCACATAGATAACAGACCTTGGAAGCACCGCTATGACATTCAACAAAGATAGAAGATGGAAACTCTGCAGCAAGAATCCTAGGTGGTGAAGAAACCGGACCAGCTGCTGCAGCGAGAGAGTCCACCGCGTCCACCAACAGTGCCAGCACGAGGTTCGTCATCCGTCCAGGTATGTGTCTGCTGCTATTAAAGCGCTGACACCATATCCTCACATAGATAACAGACCTTGGAAGCACCGCTATGACATTCAACAAAGATAGAAGATGGAAACTCTGCAGCAAGAATCCTAGGTGGTGAAGAAACCGGACCAGCTGCTGCAGCGAGAGAGTCCACCGCGTCCACCAACAGTGCCAGCACGAGGTTCGTCATCCGTCCAGGTATGTGTCTGCTGCTATTAAAGCGCTGACACCATATCCTCACATAGATAACAGACCTTGGAAGCACCGCTATGACATTCAACAAAGATAGAAGATGGAAACTCTGCAGCAAGAATCCTAGGTGGTGAAGAAACCGGACCAGCTGCTGCAGCGAGAGAGTCCACCGCGTCCACCAACAGTGCCAGCACGAGGTTCGTCATCCGTCCAGGTATGTGTCTGCTGCTATTAAAGCGCTGACACCATATCCTCACATAGATAACAGACCTTGGAAGCACCGCTATGACATTCAACAAAGATAGAAGATGGAAACTCTGCAGCAAGAATCCTAGGTGGTGAAGAAACCGGACCAGCTGCTGCAGCGAGAGAGTCCACCGCGTCCACCAACAGTGCCAGCACGAGGTTCGTCATCCGTCCAGGTATGTGTCTGCTGCTATTAAAGCGCTGACACCATATCCTCACATAGATAACAGACCTTGGAAGCACCGCTATGACATTCAACAAAGATAGAAGATGGAAACTCTGCAGCAAGAATCCTAGGTGGTGAAGAAACCGGACCAGCTGCTGCAGCGAGAGAGTCCACCGCGTCCACCAACAGTGCCAGCACGAGGTTCGTCATCCGTCCAGGTATGTGTCTGCTGCTATTAAAGCGCTGACACCATATCCTCACATAGATAACAGACCTTGGAAGCACCGCTATGACATTCAACAAAGATAGAAGATGGAAACTCTGCAGCAAGAATCCTAGGTGGTGAAGAAACCGGACCAGCTGCTGCAGCGAGAGAGTCCACCGCGTCCACCAACAGTGCCAGCACGAGGTTCGTCATCCGTCCAGGTATGTGTCTGCTGCTATTAAAGCGCTGACACCATATCCTCACATAGATAACAGACCTTGGAAGCACCGCTATGACATTCAACAAAGATAGAAGATGGAAACTCTGCAGCAAGAATCCTAGGTGGTGAAGAAACCGGACCAGCTGCTGCAGCGAGAGAGTCCACCGCGTCCACCAACAGTGCCAGCACGAGGTTCGTCATCCGTCCAGGTATGTGTCTGCTGCTATTAAAGCGCTGACACCATATCCTCACATAGATAACAGACCTTGGAAGCACCGCTATGACATTCAACAAAGATAGAAGATGGAAACTCTGCAGCAAGAATCCTAGGTGGTGAAGAAACCGGACCAGCTGCTGCAGCGAGAGAGTCCACCGCGTCCACCAACAGTGCCAGCACGAGGTTCGTCATCCGTCCAGGTATGTGTCTGCTGCTATTAAAGCGCTGACACCATATCCTCACATAGATAACAGACCTTGGAAGCACCGCTATGACATTCAACAAAGATAGAAGATGGAAACTCTGCAGCAAGAATCCTAGGTGGTGAAGAAACCGGACCAGCTGCTGCAGCGAGAGAGTCCACCGCGTCCACCAACAGTGCCAGCACGAGGTTCGTCATCCGTCCAGGTATGTGTCTGCTGCTATTAAAGCGCTGACACCATATCCTCACATAGATAACAGACCTTGGAAGCACCGCTATGACATTCAACAAAGATAGAAGATGGAAACTCTGCAGCAAGAATCCTAGGTGGTGAAGAAACCGGACCAGCTGCTGCAGCGAGAGAGTCCACCGCGTCCACCAACAGTGCCAGCACGAGGTTCGTCATCCGTCCAGGTATGTGTCTGCTGCTATTAAAGCGCTGACACCATATCCTCACATAGATAACAGACCTTGGAAGCACCGCTATGACATTCAACAAAGATAGAAGATGGAAACTCTGCAGCAAGAATCCTAGGTGGTGAAGAAACCGGACCAGCTGCTGCAGCGAGAGAGTCCACCGCGTCCACCAACAGTGCCAGCACGAGGTTCGTCATCCGTCCAGGTATGTGTCTGCTGCTATTAAAGCGCTGACACCATATCCTCACATAGATAACAGACCTTGGAAGCACCGCTATGACATTCAACAAAGATAGAAGATGGAAACTCTGCAGCAAGAATCCTAGGTGGTGAAGAAACCGGACCAGCTGCTGCAGCGAGAGAGTCCACCGCGTCCACCAACAGTGCCAGCACGAGGTTCGTCATCCGTCCAGGTATGTGTCTGCTGCTATTAAAGCGCTGACACCATATCCTCACATAGATAACAGACCTTGGAAGCACCGCTATGACATTCAACAAAGATAGAAGATGGAAACTCTGCAGCAAGAATCCTAGGTGGTGAAGAAACCGGACCAGCTGCTGCAGCGAGAGAGTCCACCGCGTCCACCAACAGTGCCAGCACGAGGTTCGTCATCCGTCCAGGTATGTGTCTGCTGCTATTAAAGCGCTGACACCATATCCTCACATAGATAACAGACCTTGGAAGCACCGCTATGACATTCAACAAAGATAGAAGATGGAAACTCTGCAGCAAGAATCCTAGGTGGTGAAGAAACCGGACCAGCTGCTGCAGCGAGAGAGTCCACCGCGTGTTATCTCCCTATGTTATGTATTCAGTTTTTATTTAGATTTAAATGTTATAATACTGTTGACATTTTCGAATGAGAGTGGGATTTTGTTGTAGACTTTAGTTGCATAGTAATTACAGTATGTTGAATATTATTGCTCCATCTCAATATCAGTATCGCCCTGGTGTAAGACCACCATTCAGAATTGAAACGTTGCTCCAAATGGCTTTAGCCGTGTTTAGTGACTAGATCTGAATAGCCAGGTACTTCCCCACCTTCCTCTTTCCCTTCCCCACTTACCTTCAGCCTCACAACATCCCCCAATTGGAGATGCCATAGTCTCACTGGCTCCAGACGGGAGCAGTTGGGACTCTTGTGAGGTATTTACTATAAAAAAAAAAATAAAAAAAAATAAATCACAGTAAAACACAGTACCTAAACATAAACATGGCCATTATACCAAGGACAGTAACATGGATACCTAGTGGTCGCCACCAATACTTGTTCAAGATACCACACGGCAGAACAGATGTTCTAACGTAGCCCAGAAACATTAGATGTATGTAATTACTCTTTAAATAACATGTTTGTACCTATACCTATCTTCCTAAATGATAAGAATTTTAAGAAAAAATCGTGTAATGTATATATATATATTTTTTTAATTATGTGAAACCGCACAAGAGTCCCAACAGCTCCCAACCGTCTGAAGCCAGTGAGGCTATGGTATTACCGATTGGGGTATGATGTAAGGCTGATGGTAGTGGGGAGGGGAAGGAGATGGGGAATGGGAAGTTAGGGAAGTACCTGGCAATTCAGATCTGGTCACCAAACACGGTCGAAGCCATTCCAAGAGACATTTCGTTTAAAACTTTTTTAAATGCACACGTGAACGTAAGTAAATTTAATAAAAATATTATACTGTTCAAAGTTTGAGAAAAACTTGTCACCCCAATAAACTGTGACAATGTCCACCCTCTCCAAGCAAATCGATTTGGAATTATAGCGGCAGGAACTGAGGCACGCCACTGAAACAGTAATTATACATTAGTGCTCCTCGGGGCCACCAACTGCGGCGGGGGTCGGTTTACTTGGTGGTGCATATCCGCCACTGTGCTGCGCTCAGTGACGTGCGTCGCTCTTTGACCGATACGCAAAACAATGAGAAATTGCAGAAACAAAATGTCAAATCATCAAACATACACGTGAAATTCACAAAACATATCATTAAAGTATTTTTTTTATATTTTAAATATAAAACTGAATAAACGCGAATGATATTTTCACGTAATACAGTGGCAATGCACTACGTCGTGTAATATTTTAAATTGAGCCGCTATCAATAATAACCCTTACGTAGATAGCGATAAGGTTTAAATTCCCGCTTAACACCATCCGCCTGTTTTGATTTACGCAAGAAAAAAACATGGCCAAAAAGTGCCTTTTATTTTATTTTGTGCATGTTCAGGCATAATATTTTTTTCGATCATCTTATAAATAACTTAATTTGCCACATTATACAATAAAATCATAACCGAAAATGGATTCGTAAGTAGGAGATTTTGAACTTTAAAACAGTTTTCATAGGCCTTATACATTATTTTTTTCTGGGCTTATAAAAAGACTTATCTAAAAAATACTCGATTATTTCAAAGGCCAAGATGTATTCTACTCGCAGTATTTAATTAAAGCATCTGAAACATTTCTAGGCGACCAAATTTTCAAACCAAAAACACATAATTTTACATTACTACGTATGGCATCGCCTTAAGTAAATCAAAGCGAGACAAAAGCGATATAGATGTCAAATAATGACCGCCATCTTAAACTGTACGAAAATCGGTAATACCAACAAACGTTACTCACGGTACCTACTACCAAAATAGAACACGTCCCTTTTTTCTTACCGATTAGACAAACTGGATGAAAAAAGGTGTCGTGTGAAACGGTTATTAATAGAATTGGGACTCGTGTTCGGTAGTGGGTACCTAACATACAAAAATATTTATTCTGTTTCCAAAACATCAAAGAATACAACATAATATCTAACATTAAATAATAATAACATGGCATTTATATAGCGCAGTGTCATTTTACTTCAAGTGCGCTTAACTATAACAGTATTAGTGGTCATGTTCTTAAACTTATTCTTACAGCGTGCCTTGCCCAATACAGATCTAATATTAAAATATAATGTTTATACAAAGTGATGACAAAACTTAGAATAACAATAACAGCAGGACAGGACAAAACAAGAATATTAAAACTAAAGACATAATATAAAACAGGAGGCAGTTTGTGCTCAGAAATGAGAATCTTCTGAGCATACATTTAAAAAGGTATAAGGAGGCAACCGAAACAAAAAAAAATACTGTAAGTTTTAGAATATGGCTTATTTTAAAATATCGAAAAGAAGTTAAGATTTATGAATGGTAAGATTTTATAAATAATTTTGTTTTTAAAGCCCGTTTAAATTCAGCCCAATTCTGTAGATTAGTAAGAGCTTAAGGAAGTCTATTCCAGATGAGCGGGCCTATTACACGAAAAGAGCGGTCATAGTCATAATAATTACAAAATAATCAGTATGTTGTCCAAATCCAATATGGCACATACAAATTTGTCAAAAAATTACGAATTCCTAGCCAAATGTTAAACATATTATTTTCATATCCAAAAAGTTTGGAGTGGGTAGATACCTACAGCTTGACATTTTTATCTCTTCAGACGGTCAAAAGAGGGACTAACACATGAACAAACAATTATTTAAAGCCATAGATTTTTTGGATACTAAAGTAAGTACAAAAATCTAGCTAGGTACTACTCGATAAACCTACTTGATTCTATGCAAATGAGGGCGGTTCGTCTGATTGACAATCCCAATGTGATAATGACAATGGGGTAGGCTCCGAATGAGAATTATATTGTCTATGGTTGCGCCTTTGTTTTTTTAGTTTCCTCTATCGTAGTCGATGGTTATGTGACGTATTTTTTGCACACGCATAAAATTTGTCTTAAATATTGTCATATCTATGGTAAAATTTAGGACCAATCTGCTCCGTAGAAAAAGCCCGAAGATATCGATCTAGTGAGTGGTCTATTTATGTACAATCATTTGTTAACAGACCGATTGTCATCTTTAATGCACAGACGTAATTTCGACAAGCTGAGTCTGTTCTACGGATATTTCAATGGAGCCTGCTTATAGGGGCGCTCTTGTGAGGTATATAGACACC
The DNA here is from genome assembly GCF_061612785.1 of Hesperophylax consimilis. NCBI lineage: Eukaryota > Metazoa > Arthropoda > Insecta > Trichoptera > Limnephilidae > Hesperophylax > Hesperophylax consimilis. The sequence goes on from NC_142862.1 coordinate 23,467,661, forward strand.
AACGTCATAAATATTATGCCGACTTGTAAGTTCGTCTCTCTTAGGGCCCATTTGAGGCCCATTTTTTCAGTATTTTGTATTGCACGCCACTGAATACTAAACTGAACTTTGTTGGTGGGGGGAGGTGGGTCTCCCGTCGCTAATTGACAGTTTAAAGCGCGGGGGGGTTCTTACTTTGAGCAAACTACGGTCTCTTGGGAAACCACGAAATTTTATTTATTTATTAATGTCTCCTACGATTTGCCAACGTTGAAACTCGTTCAGTAATTGTAATCAGTAAGAATCACGTAATCGACTAAGACAATTTTAAATTAGAAAATCTATTTTCTTGTTTCAACGAAACCTGGAAGGACTTTTCGCCTGGCCGCTAAAAGTCTGTGCGGTATATTTGATTCTATTCTCACTAAAATTGGCAATGTATTGCTTTGTGTATTTGTTGATAATAAGAAAATGATTGTTTTATTGTCAAAAATATAAAGACATGTTTTCATTTTCACTTCCTTCAATTAAAATCAAATTCAATGTTTTACATTTGCAAGGCGTCGCTTATTTTTTAGCCGTATTTTTAAAGCTTTTAAAAATCGGGGTTTTAGGTTCAACGAAAATTTGGCTTTAAAAAGTAATGAATATGATATATATTTCGAAAATTATGACTTGTGGTTACATCGACATGTATGTTATTTTGCAAATAGATCGGTGCCTACCTAGCTATTGATAATTGATAGCAATTTTAATTAGGTGTGTAGGTACTTTATTTTTAGAAAATGGAAAATGAGAAAAGTAAATTGTTCCGTCCGTCGGTTCTCACTCGTGGGCGGGACCGGAGACACATACCTGCATGATGTATCTTCCGCCCCGCCCACAACACTATATATATATACCCACCTTCCGCCCGCACTCCACAATACAAATGAGTGCAAATGCCACTGGGGGACAAATTTATAAATTTCAACACATCTAATCTAAAAAATTTCCAAACCCATTATTTATCTATGAATTGGCGTGGTTAATTTAATCCCCGATTTATAATACACGGAGAAAAATGAGAATTGCTGATTTATTAATGGCAGGCCAATTCCTAACAAACTGTCAGTACATTTAGAATATTTCGTAACACGTGTACACGAAATGCGAAAACGTTTGAATTTCTGTGAACACCTAACACATTCGTGTTTTACGGACAGTTTGCTAGGAAAATTGTCAATTCATTCGTTGCACTGCAGTTCGGTTTTTAACAGGAATACCTACGAATAATATGATCAGATTTTTAATAAATAAGCAATATTTTAAAACAGAAAGTTTTCTCCGTGTATATTATGTAGTAAAGTGTTTGATAGCTACTCATGTTGTTTGAAATGGCTTTAGCCGTGTTTGGTGAACAGATCTAACAGTCCGTTCCCCAATCTGAGCCTCACAACATACCTACCCCAACTGAGGATGCCATAATTCCCACTTGATCCGACAGTCGGGAGCAGTTGTAAGCACATAAAAACCATTACACTTTTTTTACATTCCGATAGTATATCATCATCACTATGTACATACTAGAGTTGTATTTGATCTCCTCCACAAATTTTCTTCACCGGCTGCGCCAATGTGCCTCCAGTTCTCATTCTCTTTTTGACCACAGGAAATTTTTATTCATTTTATTCTCATCTATTGTGAGTATGACCAATCTCCACTCATTGGACACCTGGAGATATTGCTCTGCTTAATTTTTTTATATTTTAATAAAAGGATATATATTTTTTACTGAAGTTGCACACAAGAGGCCCTGAGGAAAATAATTTACTTTGGGCTTTACTTCATCTTTGAGGATAAGGAAAGGAAGTTTCGGGGAGGAAAAAGGCATGATTGGTGGGCAGGAATCTGGGGATCATCCCTACCTTTGCAGTGCAAAGCGATTGAGTCGAGAGAGTCCTTCTGGAGCGGTCAAATGGTTTCCCTAACCAGTCTCCCCCGATCCAGTCGATGCTCAAGTCTCACTCTCAAGAACGCCAACATAACCTTCTTTACTATAGAGTGAGCCGCACCAATTTATTCATGAACTCAACTCAAGAGCTACGTGGATACCTACTTCTTAAATACGGTGGATCAAAATATCTACGTGTTTTTCATATCCCATTATAACGCGTTTATAGGGTTACAAATACAACGATTTAGACATAAATCTGCCCGGTGCCGGGTTCAATTACCGGCTTGCGCAAGTAAATTTTGTTTGATCAATTTGTGGTATTTCCCAAATTAATTATTTAAAATGCTAACTATATTTGCGGCACCTTCCCGAGTGGAAGATATTGTCAGTATCGCCCTCGTATAAGACTACCATTCAGAGTTAAAACGTTGCTTGAAATGGATTTAACCGTGTTTGATAACCAGATCGGATTAGCCTGGTATTCTCCCACATTTCTCTTTCCCATCTCCTTCTCTTTCTTACCACCTTCAGCCTAACAACATACCCCAATTGGGGATGCCATAGTTTCACTGGCTCGAGGCTGTTGAGAACTGTTAAGTCTATTTTCGGTTGCGGTATTTACATTTAAAAAAAAACCTTTTCGTCCTGCTCCAATGCTCTTCCATGTAGTCTATCCACCTCTTCGTATTTAGCTTCAACTCAGGCATTTAATGGTCATAATCTTTGGTGTCCTATCATCTGACATTCTTTCAACAAGTCTCACAGTCAATTAATGATCAATTTTCTTGCATAATTCCGAGCATTTTGCGAGCATGTGTAGTGCGTAGCTAAGTTCCCCATACCTCCCCGTGTCTTGACCGCCGGAGAGTTTTGTCTTGGGGGAGAGCGAGGGCTAACGATGCACTCGACTCGCACAATGGTTCCGTTATGAGTTATGAGGGGCAGTTGTGAACACAGAAGAAAGTCATAAATCTGCGCCAACTTAGTTTCACTAGCATCCGCCAGGGGCGGGGGCGGCTGACCACTTCTTATTGAGATTTATGGGAAAACTTTCAGCTTTTCTGGGATCTTTTATCTAATGGATATCCTACAATATTTTATGTACTATTTATAACGCCAGAAAATTATTTGGTTCTAAAGTAATTATTAGAATTACTTTTTACTGTCTACTGATAATGAGTAGGTACCGCACAAGAATTCCAACTACTCGTAGCTAGTGGGATTATGGCTTTCCCAATTTGGAAAATATTGTGAGACAGAAGAGTGGAGGGGAAGGAAATGGGAGTCAGGATGGTCATAAGAATGGCTAAAACCATTCAATGATAAATGGTGGTCTAGTCTTTCAACAGGACGATACTAAAATTATGAACGACTCTTAAAGTAAGGAATTTATTTCATTTTATTTGAAATTCCTATGTAAAATAAAGTATGTACTGTAAAATTGATTACCTGTACGAAAATTTTAAATGCATATTAATTTTAAACTAAGCTGTAAATTTAGACTATCAGATATCTTACATTTATTATTTATACTACCCAGCAATTTATTATTAGTGAGCTGAGAAATGAATAACAAAAAAATCGTTGGAAAATAAAGACATTAAGTTCATTGAAAGAAAATACATTGATTCTTTGAAAAAATTACGTTTGCATTAAAAACATTAAGCAGCCTAAAAAATACTAGCTAGATGGGTACCTACTTTAAAAATTGCAGTATCTATGTTAACCTTCTTATAGTTGTGACAACACTGTCACGGACTGTCAGTTTTCTAATCTTGCATAACCTATATCTACAAAAACTACATTTCTTATCTCAAAGCTGCTGAAGAACTGCCCGTGTTTTGTTCGAGCCGGAATTATTACATATAACTTAAAATGGTGGAATTACAGAAACAACGCGTGGAGCAGGAGATGACGAAAATTGTGGACACTTTGGACAAACAATATCTGCGTAAAATTCAAGTAAATGAGTGATGAAATATCGTGAAACTTTTGAGGTTATTTGAAGAGCTAAGCTAGTTCTGAGTAATTCTGCTGGTTATTCAATTCACATATAAGTGTCTTAACCACATCTTACTCTTACTTACCTAACTTTAACTAAAAATGGAACTTTAATGCATCTTTTACCATCATTAGATATTTAAGTTAAATTTTTTTTTAAAGAGCCTTTACATGCAGCAGAATTCGACAAGTTTACCTAACAGTTTATTTACAAACAAGTTCTGCTGTGTAATTATTATGACGGCATTTACAAACCCCAGTGTGACGAATGCAATGTTGTGATTGTTTGACAAACTGGCCTAGTACAATTAATATTAAATTTTTAAAACTACAAGCGATTGTTTAAAAATAAAAATAAAGTACATTCACAATTTGCCAAACATCTAGATAAAAATCACTCACTCAGTGATAATAATAAGCCAACTAATTTACATGTACAAAATAAAGGCCGCACTGGTTTTATGAAGTTTGTCTAATATTTGAAGCATTTGGCTTCTCAAACACAAAGTTGAAATTAGCATTGTATTATATTACTAGCTGTACCCCAGCACGCGTTGCTGTGGCTCAGTTTGTCTGTGCAGATAGAGAAACAATAGCGCGTGTTGCTTTTATGTCCAACAGATGTTGCTGTTTTTTTAAAAGAAAGCATGTTTGTTCAAGAGATGTCGCTGTTTTTCAAAAAAGTATATTTTTACCTGTCACAGGTGACATCTATACATATAATAAAGGTATATAAACACATGCGTGTTATTCGAATGCAACGTTGTGTCAAAATTTCAAAGCAATCTGTGAAGAACTTTGGGAGATTTAAGATTTTAATCAAACATTTTTATTTATATAGATTTCTTTTCGTTTTTCAGGGGGATATGCATCGGTGCGCAGCAAAATGCTGTGACAGTACAACCTCTTCCTTGGAGTACACACATAGCTGCATTGAGAACTGTGGAGTTCCGTTGAATAATGCCAACAATTATGTGCAGGTACATTTTACCCCCGGTTTATTTAATTTATATACAGGGTGTATCGGCACGTACCCGACAAACTTTAACCAGCTATTCCTTAGCACATTTGGAGTAAAAAATGTTATGGGCACTTTGCTGTCCGGTAACATTTTTTTTAAATAAAAAATTTACTATTCATATTTTCACCACATGTCACCAATGTTTTATCCTTTGTCAAAGTTTGAAAACCCGTCTGGCAATATTTTGTTCGAGTTTCGTTGAATAATGTACGTACGTACCTACGTTGGCGCGCTTTTACAATCACAACGAAATGGCACGGCACCATTCGTCTCATTTTTAACTATTATTATTTAGTGTGTACGAAAGAGCGAGGACACTTTTTGACACACTTGCTAATAACAGCTGCTGAACACGAGATACAATGCAAATGACAGTGACGGAGTGTGGATTTTTTATTTATTTTTTGTTTTTAATGGAAAAAAAATGTTACCGGACAGCAAAGCGCCAATAACATTTTTTACTCTAAATGTGCTGAGGAAAAGCTGGTTAAAGTTTGTCGGGTACTTGCCGATACACCCTGTATATAACTAGCTGAGTGACTTTAATTTATGTATATAACTAACTGAATTTATATAAATAACTAGCAAAAATTGTCCAAAGAAGCGAAGTTAGCAGTCCACAATAGAGTGCTGGTACCTACCCTGATGTATGGAAGTGAGGCATGGAACTGGCAAAGAAAGGATGAAAGTAGATTGAATGCTGTTGAAATGAGATCCCTGAGGCGTATGTGTGTAAAACCATGTATGATCGTGTGAGGAATGTGGAGATCCGCAAAGATTGCAAGGCTGATGTAAGCGTAGTGAGTAAGATTAAGTCAGGGATGCTTAGATGGTTTGGGCATGTAGAGCGAATGAGCGAAGAAAGGAGTGTAAGGAGGATATATGATGCAAACACGAATGGTAGCAGAAGTCGGGGTCGCCTGAGGAAGACATGGCACGATCAAGTGAATCAGATACTCGAGTCGGGCCATGTCAAGAGTCAGAATAATAGAAGAGTATGACGCAAGAAGAGTGTGCCAAGACCGAGTTGTTTGGCGGTCCGTCCTCTCTGCCTACCGTAAACGGCGTGATGGTTAGTTAGTTGACTAGCTGATGTTTACCCGTCGTTGCTTGGGGTTATGAATGATCTGGAGTAAAGTTTTGAGGTTGTGATTTCTAGTGGACCTGAAGCTGGGGTCATTTTTAATGTGGAAATAACATTATTGTATTTTTATAAGTATTTGTTTGACTTGAATGTGCCATGTCTTCCTCGGGCCTCCTCGACTTCTCCTGCAATTCTCTTCCACGTCGTACATTCTCCTTACACCCCTTTCTTCGTTCACTACTGTGTACCATATTGTTACTGTTAAAAAACTGTATCGACTACGTATCTTATTCCAGTACAGTGATAATGCATTAAGTCTTCCGCAGGCTTCCCCAACTTCTCTTATCATTAAACACTACTGTAAACACTCCTCGCACTAATAAAAACAAACTTTGAAATTTTCATCGCAATCAGATGAATGGCATAGAAACATTCATTTTTGTTGTGTTCGTACAAACAGGTCTCCAACTCGTCTTGGAAGGAGGTTATAAATAATTGGTTCTTTTAGATTAATCAGGGATTTATTAATACTCCGTGTGTTATAATGGTGACTCGATAGTCGACCTAACTAGAAGCTTGCTAATTGGAATCTCAAACAGTAAGTTTCTCTGGGAGCCTTCCCACTGGCCCTGGCGACTACTGGCCACTGGCTCCATCTTGTGGACTTCCACGCAAGCTCTATGCACTGCCCTCTATGCGTGCATATATGAAGTTCTTACTTCTCAAAAATTTTATATATATATATTTAATAACAATATGTATTCAGCTTTGTGTTTCCGAGATGGTGTTAAATGTATTCTTAATATATGGAGATTAAGTATAACCTTTTGGTCGCTATCGTAAAAGTAAGAAATCAGCATTGATAATGGCCGTATCAATGCTTGATGTGACAACTTTGATTGCCAATTATACAGCACTCCTCTGTCATACTAAATGTTACCGGTCGCCCAAAATGTATTACGATGCTGACTTTTATGGAGATTTATCAAAAATAAAGGTAAAGGTTTTTTTTAAATAACGCTTAGTTTCAACTTCATTACTATCAGAGTCGACTATTTGTCTCTGGGGAGATGGTAAGAGTTATTTAACTCTTGGAGTGCCGACACTGAATTTTCACCGTCTGCCAGCTGTTTCTATTTCTATAAGACCTTATTTGAAAAATTATGTTTTTGTAAATTGTACCATAATCTGTTAAAATATTATTATAACCTAACATAAATAGTTTCTTTCCGCAGAATAGCTCAGAGAATTGTTTTTAATTGATCCATTTGGATACGGCAGCACTCGAGGAGTTGAAGTTCCATTTTTAGTCTATCAAAGTTCAAATTTTCAAGGGTTTTGACAGTTTGATGGCCATGGCTTCCCAGCCATGGTGGTAGCCACGAATATGGAAGATACATGGCTGGCCCTGTGCAGGCGCAATTGGAGCACTCCGTCCCAACTTATACAGCGCCCTTGAGGTTTTTACTAGCACCAGGCACCGGGTTCTTATTTATAAATGTTGTGTCTCCACTAGCTTCAAGAACAATAACAAACTGCCTTGGATGAGAAAACTTAAACATTTCTGCCGTTTAGCAACAGTCGACGGTTTCTAGAATCATTTGATAGTAGCTTTGTTTAAAAAAAAACTAAAATACAGTCTTGACGTGAGAACCGATAAAGGGACCTATCTGGTTATTAAAATGGTGGGTGCCCTCGACTATAGCACGAGGTGCCGTTTGGCTCAGGGAGGCTCTGGGAAAATACTGACTAATATGGAGACATTTTAATGAATATCAAATCTTACAAATATATGGTCAGACGTATGTAGAGATTTCATTATTTTTCTCTTATTCCGCTTCACTCTTAATACGCAATATTTCACTTTCAAATAAATGGATTTAGCTTTATTAATTCAAAACATGATTTGTTATGTCGGGGGAGACGGAAAAATACGCACTTTTAATTTTAATTTCGTTTATTAAGTCACTTACGCGATATGTCAATTAGTATGCGGCGCCGTTATATTCATATCAAGAGTTGGATTATATTCATAATATCGTATTAGAATTAAATCACAAATCAGTCTATACAAACCTAGCGTAGCCCACAAACTACTTGAAAACTGGGATATAACTCTAAAGGGGACGCGAGCAGGCGTTATTAAAGGTTCCCCAACATTTATAGTAACTTTTAGTAATAATATAACTAAATTCAAGTATTAATTCAAAGTAAACATTCCATATTTACCGTGAAGCGGAATTCGTAACCTTTACCGAGATTTCATTCTATGCATATGTTTCATATATTCTATTTTGTAGAGATTTCAGTCTATGCAAATGTTTCATATATTCTATTTTGTCTATTCCAGGGTGAACTCAGTCACATGCAGGACAAACTTCAGCGCTGCGTCATGCAGTGCAATGACGACATTCGAGACGCCATGGGGCCCAATCCCAGCACGGAACTTGTAAGTTAACTATACTTTCCATCTAAAATAGAAACAATTAAAAAAAGGGGGAATTGAACCATGAATCATTTTTAGTACTAAATCCCATACACTGTGTTGTCAATATCATTCACCCATATGACTACTGCAAATGGCATCTAACCAACAGCGGCAACCTCCCTTTATTTCTACCGACACACCAAATACTTAACATGCATTGATTCCGCAGCTTTGATAGTCCTTATAGCTGCAACCCCGTAATAACCCCATGTACTTGTCCTTCTATAAGTAGAGTTGATACTATTAAATATCTTGGTATTCAAATAGACGATCTTCTTAAATGGAATGTACATGTTGCAAACCTAACGACAAAACTGAGGAAACTCATTTATTTCTTTAAAAATGTTAGGGATATTTTAAATAGAAAACAACTGAAACAAGTTTACTGTGCTCTTGTTCAATCGTCTCTTGAATATGGTATTATCCGTTGGGGTAGTGCTACACATACTTGTCTGGAGCCATTAGCAAAGATACAAAAAATAATTCTGAAGGTTATTCTAAAAGTCCCATTAAGAACGAATACTGATTTTATTTTTAAGACACTAAGGACGGGTTGTTTCGGAGAAACTGAACAATTCATCAAATTTCAACGTTAATTTTCAAGTTCTGTGAAAGATTTTTTCAAGTTCTGTTTTTATTTCAGTTTTGTCAAGCAACTAGCCTACAATTATATAAAAACAGAACTTGAATAAGCCTTTCACAGAACCCGAAAATAAACTTTGAAATTTGATGAATTGTTCAAATTCTCCGAAACAATCCGTCTTAAATGTTCCAAACCTGAAAAAATTATATTCAAAAAATATCCTGCTTCATCAATTTAAAAATACCCATATGTATGAAGAACGAACAAGCACTAGAGCCTTGAGACTTTCACATGTAAAATCTTTTAACATCCCAGTTTGTCAAACCTCCTATGGACAAAAAAGCTTTAAATACAATGCTATTAAGCTATTCAATTCTTTACCTATTGACATTAGAAACACACAAATCAAAACTTTATTTAAAAATAAAATCATTGATTACCTCCAATAAAAATATACATTGAACTATTTCATAACATACTAAAAATTGTGCCTACTGTGTATATATATGTTTAATACGCCTTTTGGTCAAACTGAAACTTTATTAATTAATTACTTAAAATTATTATTGCTCGGCCTCCACCTTCTACATTCATTCTTGAATTGTATAATTTAAAAAAAAAAAACAAAATAATACTGATTTTAATATTTCTATTTTTGAGACCGATAATTCGTGGTGGAATTCCATTATAATATATTATAATAAAACAAATAAAAAACTTTCAACATTAAAATATGTAGTTAGGTTAGACCATCCCTACTTCAATGTAAACATGTACCCCTTCAATAAGTAACTTTGTAATTAATAAGCTATTAGTATCAGTTGCTAAGTCCCTACTTTCTTAATTCTTATAATAATTTCTCAAATGTAAACATGTATCATTTCAAAAAGCAAATATAATCCCATCATAAATAATGATTTGACAATAAAATTAGGTCATTAATAATGCATATTACCTGTGAGGTTTTTTCCCTGATAAATATTGAAATGAGCTACAAACCCAAGGTAATTAGCTTACTGGAATTACCAAATATTTAGAAATTCCACAATCTTAAACGACTTAGTAACAAATAAAATGGATTAAAACCCTATAAACTACCCCTCTCCCCCCTCCCCCATATGTTGTGTATATAAACCGTAGACTAAGAATTTTGTGTACCAGTCTGAAGATGGCTTTGACGAGCTGAAACCGGTTACGGTCAAAATAAAATTAAGTGAAATAAAGTTTTTTATTTGTTTTATTATAATATATAATACTGATTTTATTTTATTTTATCTGCCATTTTCACAATATTGTATTAGCTAAAACCTAGTTAACAACCACTATGTAAATTGCCATCTCGACACGGGCGTTCCACACCTAGTGAGATGGGCAATACGTCACTATTGTAACTAAATGTAATATTAAAATAAAATAAATAAATTGTTTGTAGCTCGACGGAGTTCGGTATGCTTCCATGATGCCGTATCTCCCTTTGTTTATTTTATCTGCGATGGTTCCAACATGTATAAGTATGGGTAGTTCCTAATCTAAAAATACTCAGTCAAAGCCTTTTAAAACATTTAAAAAATAATCTTATGTATTCAAACTTTTTTCGACTTTATAAACCATCAGATTTGGTTAGTGATTATTATTTTACATATAACAGCGCAATTAATCCTAGGTATATGTATGACACGCTTGCATTTAAATGCTCGTCTTCATGAAGGTTATTTTAGTTAACACATTGCAAACCGCATTACTAGGTGAACTGCCGCATTTCAATCTAAAAATAATACTTCGACCAATTCTTTATAACCGTGTACATATATTTTCAACTCCGCTCTTCAAAAATACAATTTTCACGCTGACATATAACTTTTATGTCCCTAACAATTATACTTGAGGGAGATCCCATGCACTCTTATATGCTCCGAAAGCGAGGACTTCTGCCTATCAGAACGCGCCAATAAACAGAGCGACTCAACTGCTTAACGATTCTGCATTAGCCATCGACATTTTCAATGTCACCTACAGACAATTCAGTAACTATCTTATGACACATGTGACAAAATAGTAAAACTGCCTGTGTAAACCTTTTAATTTGTAATCTTCTCCATGATATATTGGTGTATAACCGTTTCATGGAGAACATGAAAAAATAAATAATTAATATACCCATTTCTCTGAAATTGGATAATATTACTGCAGTTAATATACTAAATAAATGTCGGTCTTACCCAATTGGGATTTGGCGCAGTTGTTAGTGCGGTTGACTCCAGTCCGTGGGGCGGAAGGTTCAATCCTTAGTCAAAGCAAAAAGAAATTAAATTTTAAAGTAATTTTAAAAGTTCACATCAGTTTAACCTCTCAGACAAAGACTTTTATTTACTATGTGTTCCTTTGAGAACTGTCAAAACGTGATAATTTTGTGTTATTTATGAGTTTTGCTAAAAGCTTCATAACTCACGTTTTGGGAAACGTAGCCTCATTCTAAAAAATGTTTTGGAAAGATTATGAAATCCACTATCGCATTGTGTTGTTATACGTAAATATTTGCGTTTCTAAATATACAATTTAAAAAAACATCAAAAATATGTAAAAATCGCTTACCATTATTTCAAAGCCTGGAAAAATGTACTTTTTTCCGAGTATCATAAAGAAATAACACTTTATATATTGAAGAAATATAATTAAAAACTATTAGTCACCTCAAAATATTAACCGTCCAAACTAAAATATTTTTAATAAATTATTTAGAAATGCAATAAATTATGAACGAACAAGATGACAGATTCAATCAGCTTAGATAATGCACCTCTACGTTCCATAGATATTCTTGAATGCAGACGCTTTGCGTTATTCATTATCGATTCTCTGTTTTTTAAATCATGGCAATCCGTATACTAGTGATGGAAATAAATCGATTTTCGAATTCGATAAATCGAAAAGACGTTCTAATGTCTTGACCGCTATTATCATATTTACGTCTTTTGACGTTCTAATGTTCTGAGTGGTTAAGAGCCAGTTCCTGGGTAGTAATGTTCAATCTTCAGTCAAACAAAAAAAAAAATCTTTGTAATTGGCTACTAGTCGGTCCAAGAGATGAGAGATCAAATATATATATATTATCGTAAAAGATTTTGTTTTTATCGGTTGATTTTTTTGTGTTTTTATTTTATCTTCATCTTTTACTGGGACCATGTGAGATAGCCCACAACTAATCAATTATTATTAAATTAGAAATTATTGCTGTTATATATATGTATATATTTATAAATTTGTTTTTCCATTTTAGGCTGACAAAATGACGATGCAGTTTGAGCGGTGCGCCACAAAGTGCGTGGATAAGCACATCGACTCCATCCCCAACCTGATGAAGTCCATGAAGGTTGTGTTAGCGCAGGGCGCCCCCAGCAGAAAGCAGTCATAGTGAAAACACAACCTGACATTGAAACAGTCATGGATTCAATGCTAGCTGAATTAACTATAATATAGAGAGATTTGTTGCTTGAAGTAGGTAGCTGCAATGTATATGCATTGTCATTGATTGATTGGAAAATACTAGAAAAGTCTTTGCTAGTAAGTAATGTTAACAGTGAGGTAGCGACAAAACCAACACCTTCAATAAAATGTCTTGTTATTTTTATTTAAGTCCGCTACAAACAAAACAAAAAAACGCTCCCTATTTTTAGAGTTGTCCTTAATGAAGGAGAATGCGGGCGGCGAATGCGGTGTTGCAAGCCACCGACGAGTGATAGCGAACTACTCATAAAACACACCCTTTCTGCATAAAGCAAAAAACATGCGTCTGCACACCTTCTTTTGCTTACAGTCTAGCGATAGCAGAATCTCTGACTGCAGATTTATAGAGATCATAAACACATTTCAACAATTAAATTTACATATAGATTCAACTCTTTTGATTACTTCTAACTGCGTAGGAAAGGAGTAATCAAAAGAGAAGGTGGAACTAGTGCCTAGGACAACCAGGCACAACACATCCAACACTGTAACTAGGCTCTTCTATCATTCTACTACTCGGCGTGACTGTTCTTGAATAAGCTATAAGTGTGTTTGTTTCGTTTAAACGATGAAGTGCAGTGTAAATTTGGTTTCAAACCATTCAGGAAGATAGTTACAATCGACTAATCGTGGCTTTAATTGGTTCCATGATATTTCATCGAAATGAAAATTCAACACACCTTTAAAAGGTGATATAGAGTCATTAAAAGTGATGAAACAAAAACTAGGTTAATAGTTAATAAATTTTATTTTTTATAGTTACCTGTGTAACCTATTTAACCTAGGTTTTTTTCATCACTTTTCATGACTTTATATCAATTATTGGAGGTGTGTTGAATTGTCATTTTGATGACATACCCGGTCACCATTTTATTTGATATGTTATTTTAACACGTTGAACGCCATTGTGGAAATGAAGAAAAATTACCATTTTAAATGTGAAAAAAAAAAAAACGCAAATGGCATCGGCGACCATCAAAACGTATATCTTTTTTTTTTTACCAAAATTTGCCATGAAAGTCAAGAAAGTAAACTGCGGTCCCCGGTGACCGTCATGGCGCTATGTGATAAAAATGACGATTTTCGTTATGAGCTCACCCGTGACCTACATGGCGTTCAACGTGTTAATCACCGCTAGGTGACACTTATCATTTAAAACGGTAAAAAAAAAGGTTGTAAATTTTATTATATGAACTAGCTGTACCCCACCGTTCGTTAAAAAAAACATGTTTCTCCAACGGACGGTGCTATAACTACTTTTATTCAAAGTTGAAGTTATTATTATTTTTAATTAGCGCCATCTCTTGCTGATTCGACCAACAATTCCCAATTGTACCGCGATGGATCGACGTTTCAATTTGAAATTATACACCCGAACCCTAGATTTCTGTCATCATATTATTATGACCATCTCCACTCCCTGTTATTAACCCTAATTTAATAACTTTTCATAATCAAGTACCATTTACGTCTATGGTTTATTGTCTATGGTTGTGTGTCATTGTGATAAAAGTTTATCAAATGGCTCAAAGGTTCACACTTTTGAATTTAATTTCATAATTTTTAATATTTACTATCCTAATTTTATGTCCAAATTACATAAATAATATATCATTCTTGGCTGCTATGTATTCAGTGATAATAACCTAAGTAAATAAATAAATAAACATTGCATCATGTAAGAAATTATGTTTTAAAGATTGGCGGCCATTTTAACTGTCATTGTCCATACAAATCAACATATTCAATTTTGTAGCCGGTGAATATTGCATAGCAAACAGAAAATTGAGTTTAATAATATTTTGTTTTTTTATTGATTTTCAATCTCTGCATTGACCAAATAGCCCGCAGTAATAATATGTTGTTGACTTTTAATTACCTACAGCAAAGACTTTTCTTGTATTTTCTCAATGCATAAAATGTTTGTTAACACTAGGCTAAGAAAATTATCAGATCATAAATTTAATGAAAATGCTGTCTCCAAGTAGAAAAAACTTGATTTCATCAAAAACTGACATACAGTTTTAATGATATTTTTAGGGGGTGTTTCTCCATCTTCCCAATAAGCTGTCAATAACTATCCATTATAATAAATAAATACTAAAAATAGACATAAAACTCGCCTAACTTATCCGATATATAGGTTTTAGTATCGTATGGTAAAGTCATACTTATAGCTTATCAAGCGATATTGAAATCGAAAATATACGTTATCCTATGAATAGTGCTTTGAATAGCTTATCGAGAGGATGTAAAATACCCCCTAAACCTGACCTATGCAGCTGTCTATGTTTCGTATTATGTATTGGTGCATTTAGAATGCATTTATCTAAACTTCTAATATACGAAACTGACTAAAATAAATGTATTGGGGTTGCAGGTCAAATTGCAAAATGAAGATCAATTCAATATAATATATTGTGTTAGTCACTGAAAAGGTTAATACACAGTACAAATGCTTTCCATGTAGATTTGGATGGAAATCAAAGCCGCGACTGGCTTCGTTCTTTTCGCTCGGTCTCGTCTCTCTTAAACTGCCTGACTTTTTTTTTCACCATTCTATTTTATAGAAATGAAAATTTCATAATGATGATCAATGACGTTACAATACATCTAGCCTTGCTATTGTCTCACAAACTCAAGATAAAATGTGGCAAGTAAGAAACACTCTTGTTTCCAATAAATTCTTCATTCAAACATTGTTCATCTATGACAAAAATAGACATTCGAAGAATATGTGCGTATAAACGATAGCGGGCTGTGTTTTCGTATTTTCATTGAATACTACATTCTACATTCACAAGTGTGACTGAGATAACAAGATACGCTTTCTCGCTTACACTATTAGATGAACACGGAATACTATATGAGTTGACCTACTGCTATTAGGTTGTCCTTATACTTGTGTGTTGCTACGTTTGCTATCTCTCTTTCTCTAATGGCACTGAAAATCTTTTGGAAATAATTGTTTTTTTTTATAATAATAAAATAATTTGTGTGTATTTACGAATGAAGTCTTATTTATTTGCTTTTACTAGCGTTTGTCGAGTAATGAAAATATTTTCTCACCACACATGAAGGCATTTTGGCATTTTTTAATTTACTTTGAGGTAGCATACAACCTTACGCTACTAAAAGTACTAAATCGAAAGCACTACAATTGACTTGCTTTTGGCTAGCCACTTTCAGAATTCTACAGCACGTCTATATATATATTGTAACGTCATGGATGATGATTTTTGTATTAGAAATTAAAGCAATGAATGGTCTGAGTTTTGAATCACAAAACACTCCATATCTTGTGTTCTTCTTTTTTCTTCGGTATTATTATTGAAATATCGACAGTTGGAATAGGTTATTAATATTTACAAAGTTATTCAATGCATGTTTGTGTTGATAATTCGTCTTATTTACCTTTAAAAGATAAAACTATAATATCTCATAAGTGTCAAGAACTCTTGTACATAGTATGTTATTGTTGATATTTTCAGTCTTTATACTATAACCATAAGCATGTATACAGCAATACATACCATAGAGCAAATATGTGAATAAATAGATATACATTATCATATGTCTCAGTTTATTTTTCTATCATCCTTTTTTAACAATAAAATGCAGAAATTAAACTTTTCAATTCCATCCGATATGAAACATTTTTAATCCTTTTGAGCGCTGGCTTATCAAAATGGTAATCTGATATTAATATGTTTTGTTTGTGGGATTTTTACCCTTGGAATGCTACGGAGGTATTAGGTCATGGCAATACCGAATAATAGAATAAAACTAATTAAAAATTTAAGGCTGCACAAGTAAGCATTCAAAAAGAAGAAAAAGATGATTTGAAACGGCGATTCGTAAATGCGAATTTTAGAGTAATGTCATTAATCAAAATTGTGAAAATATTTAATGAAACATGACTCATTTAAAATAAAACAAAAATCTCATTATAAATGTCTAAAGTAACATTTAAAGATAAACTGTGAATTTTTTCATACCTATAACATGTTAAATAACAGAACAAAATGTGTTTTTAATAATTTTTAGAGTACATTTTTCCATTTTTTTCTATCGAGGGAATTTCATATAATTACCGTTTCGGCTCTGCAAATGTATAGACATTATCTTTACAAATAACATATATTTTTTTTAGAACTTAAAGTGTTACAAATCAGTAGAAATTCGGAATGGGGGGCTTAAAATGTTATCTAATGCTCAACTACCGAATTATTTACATTGACATTTGACTTGAAAAACGGTAAAAATTTGCAATGCCCTCCTGATTTTATTTGTCAAACGCACATTGGGTATTATTTTATGTTGCATGATATAAATGAAAGATGTTATTATTATGTACCAACAAAAAACAGTTTGTTTTTTCCGCGATAAATAATTATTATCGTTGTTAAAAATCATCCCAACATAATAGTATGTAACAAATCTATGTAGGTAAAGCTATTTTTTTAAACCCTCAATTCAGATTTTCTATTCCACATTTTATTCTAAGTGAAATGTATAATAATTAATTATTATAATTTTATAATAAAATACAAATAAACAGAAATATATTATTTTTAATTCTTAGCTTAAGACGAGACAATACCCTAAAATAAAGTGGGAATCTTGACGATGTAAGTGAAGAATCCATGCACGAAAATATGCGACACGCTTCCCTGGTGTATTGGACAGACCTGTTGTAATATACTGTTTTTATTAACCTTAAATATAAATAAGTTACATTCATAGGGAACGCTCTAAAGAATATATATATGTATTATCGTTACAAATTCGTTGGAATTAATTAAAATGTAGACCACGAGCAAAAACCCGTTATTAGAGTCTTGTGTGTCGCCTTAATTTAGGTTTAGTAAGCTAGTCAAGAATTTATTAATTTTTAACTATTTTTGCTCAATATGTAATAATATATTCGTAAGAATAATTTGGATTTCCCTCCATTCAAAAATGCTATTCTCCCATAGAGTAAAAAGAATATTTTCCCGTTTATTTATTGTTATCAAGATTAATTTGTAGAACTCCATTTTAATTTCGTTTTTCTTTTAAATATTTATGAATTTAATTTAAATAATCAATCGTCTACATGGGCTTTTACATATTTTTACAGTTACAGTTAAAGAAAAACACAACTTTTGACCTCCAGATATCATAAACAATAATAATAATATAATGTACGTTCATAATACATAGTTTACAAATGCTATCTTATTAATAATAAGAATACATAACAAAATGCAGAAAAGATGAAAATGCTAAGAAGAACAAGTTTTTACATTGTGGATAAATAGAAAGCGCTATAGCTCCTGACATGTCATATGTAATAATAATTAGATGGTAGAACTTGGTTAAAAGTAAACTTTTTTTTTAAATAAATTGAATGATAATATTATTGCTAGTCAATCCAAGGGAGCTTGTCATGCCTCAATACAAAGGACTAGACCATCAAAACTGTGGTTTCAAAAATTCCCCCATTTGTCCAAAGAAAACTGGACATTGTTCCATTCCTTCTCTCTCACCTTTTTAAAATTCACATGCTTGACTCCCCAGATTATACTTTCTGTGGTCAAGAAACTTTAGATAACATATTTTTGCTTGTCCCTCTCTAAACAAATTTACTCTCTTCTATCAAGCCTTACCTACAATTGCCTCCCCTCAATTCAACATCTCAGCTGTTAAATAATAAGTCTAAACTCTTCCATATAATTTGTAAATTTTCCCATTTAACCCTTTCAGAACCGCACTTTTGTATTGACATAAAAACCATATTTTATTTTTGATAACAGCTTGATATGTCCCTAGGTATCCATGTGACTTGAATTCACAGAAAGGCCAAAGCAAACACGTGCGCCTGCATCTGTGACTGTGATTTTACACGCAGATGGAGGCGGCAGTCGGATATTATTAGACCTTAAGTATTTAGTAAAGAGCCCGGCCGGAAATCGCAATAAAAATTTAGAAAGCCAACTCAAGCAATACACCCATTAGTCGGCAGATTTATCTCTAGACCCTCATTAAGTAGTAATTCTCAAATGGGAACGTTAAGCCAGCGACCCGGCAATAAAACAAACCTTCGCCCAAGGCTAGGCTAAATTGTAATTGTTTGAAGGTCATATTTAAAAACGTAATTTTAAAATATTGAACATTAAGTATAAATCTAGATGTAAGAGTAATTGTCAACTTAGATTAGAAATTTAATTGCAACCATATATTAATTAAGTGTATGCATGCATAATGTTAAGATACTTAAATATGTATTAAGATTTTGAACCATAAGTTAGTACGAATCAGCCAGACAGCGCAATCTAGCGGTGAGAATGGCGATGCCAGCGCCACGGACTCAGCCAACGCACCGAAGTGGTGTAAAGCGGAACCACTATAGTTCAGCACCCCACCACAGGCGCGCTACGGTCACCGGATTGCGCGGGTGAATACCACTGATTGAGCTCTCAACAGTCACGCTCTCGCCTCTCAGGAGTCACCATCTCGCGTCCGCCGAGAAACCTCTTGCCCTCCCCCTTGGAGCGGTCACCGAGGCTCCTCCCGTAACCCCGCGAACTTCCACCCAGGAAGCCAGAGTGGTCGCCAGACTTCCGCCCAGGAAGCTGCCCTCTCAGAAGTCGCTGCCTGCCGACTCCGCCCTTCGGAGCCTTGGCCCACCCAAGCTGAACTGATTCCGCCCTTCGGAACCAGCCCAAGTTGCCGCTTTTTTTTTGTGTATCAGTGATAAGTGCGAACGTGGAGTACGCGGTTCCAGAATCATCGTAAAGGGAAGTGCCTGAACAATTTTTCCATATTTATCTCGTAACGTGACCCAACTTTTAAGACATTGAATGAACAATAATTTAGGATTAAGAAAAAGGACAATTAATTTTAAGAATTACAATTTAAAACTATCATTAAGCTAGATTAAGACTAACCCTTCTTTATACATTTTTTTTTAAATAAAGTTTAATCGTGTTTGAACTTAAGTAACTTATTTTTTTTGTACTCGTTCCTCCTTATTTTTTACATGAATAATATTAATTATTAACTTCCCTTAAGTAGAGTTGTAACAAGCTTAAAAATTTTTTTTTTCTTGGTAGTAACAAAGAATAATAATAAAAATCCTAATTATTAAATTAGGATTTTTATTATTTTTAGGCCTCAGAGGGTTATTTTTTATTGGTAAGGAAAAAACTTTCACACAAACAATTGTTTAATTTAAAAAAAATATTAATTTACATTGTAACGTTCATAAATTTAAAGAAAACAAAAAATGGATTCCAGTCCAAGCAAAACAGACATATCATTATATTTACGGTATTTGTCGCTTTAATAAAGATTGCAAACTAGCGGAAAAATATACACATTGAGAAATATTATTCACAAACATGGACCTAAAAAGCCCTGGACAGTGCATTTTTTGTGTGAATGGCATTAAAGCCAAATCTAGGGTGATCTACCTGGCACCCATCTTGTATGACTAAAAAAAATTACAAACTTTTGAACTCATTTGTATGCAAAGTGGTGCATAATGAACTATTATTATTTTACTTCTGTGTTGTTAATGCAGTTATAATGGCTTATGATTTTTGGGGGTGTTTGATGAGACCAGGAATGGGATACATCAATGAAAATTTAAGAAGGTTTTGGCATTTTCCATACATTTTCTCCCTCACCCCGCGGCTTCAAATTGTACTAGCATTAATTCGTCCATGGTTTTTAGGTAAACAAAGGACTCACAAAATATGTGGCTATTTGTTTCACAAAATCAAGAGACATTATTTTTTTTCTTTGCGTTCCTGTTGAGGAACACTAGTATGTATTGAAAGGGTTAAATATAAATAATATATATATAAATTCACCTCCCTCTTTCCATAATTTGAAATGATAGCCAAAAACATCCTTAAAGGGTGAAAGCCAGAAACATTTGAAAAAAAGTATTATTCAAATATAAAAGTAAAAATATTTTCCCCTCATTCAATGACGCAGTTGCAACAAAAATACTAAGAAATCACTCAAAAAACTCATCGATCCGAACGCAAAAACAGCTTACAATTTTAGTAATGCCATCTAGCGTATAGTACAAGAACTAACTATAAAACGTGAGCTAAACTTTTTTTTTACTGATTATTTGTATAGTTGTAGTGCTTCCCACACGGATCGCTACTGTTTTTATTGATAATATTTGAATAAGCTTTTGGTTTGGACATCCATAGATTCGTTTGCGGGCATGCGCACTCGTGACTAGCACACAGCGTAGAAATCGGTAATCGTTTTTCACCAATCTGAAATTCCTAAGCTCGTTTCTCGTTTATCGGAACGATATTTGTGCGGCTGACGACCCTTTGTTTGAGTTATGACGTTAAGTGCCCTCCCGGCATTAAATTGTGTTAGTAAAGAAAGTTTATCCCGCAGTAAACCCTTACCAAGAGCTATGCCTTCGATAATTTCTAGTAATTGGTGAGTACTATCCAAAATATCCTGCGATTTTTCTCTCCTTCGACCGCCCCGGCGGCCATGTTGAATATGAACTGTCATGTTTACAATGATTTTGTTTATATTTCGGTTGTTTTGTTATGATTCTCTAATCTAGATTGATAAACCTTCGCAAATAATCTATCCATATCTTATCTACTTGTCGAAATCTTTAAAACATTGTTATTGTAACGGCTTCTTACTGGATTTTGTGCACGCAGAGCCACTGTAGTATACATTCTCCGCCCTTTTCTCTCACACCAATATATTCTTTGTCCCTTGTTCATGTTCCCGTTTTCTTTTTTATAATTTAACCATTGCGAAAACTGGTTTCGAATGTTATATATTAGAAACAAAAGAACGGAAAGGGTTATAAACCCTCATTTTACAAATACAAAGCGAACAAACTAGCCATATATCATTAGAACCGTTCTAATTGGTATCGACAACATTACATACAGTAAACGGTAACAATTTTCAAAATTAATGATGTCAAATAATGTTTGGAAATAACCAGTTTTCACGAGTTTCTACTGAATTCACGATTATATTCTCAATGACCGAAAACAAACAATGATTTAGAAAAGTCTTGATTATAATAATTAAAAAGATAATGTTATTATTATTGTCAATACGGTTTGTTCACACATAAAATTGTTACAAACTTTTGTAATTATTGTATGTTGTTATCGTCAAACTTTCAGATAATAATGTTATTAAGACACCTTATACAGTACCTTCTGGAATCTTCCATACTAATTACTGATATTGATAATAGATTCCAGATATGTCTTGTTTTAAAACGAAGAATTTATTGTAGTTAGGTACCTACTTTATTCGCCCTTGCTTCAATTTCTAATGAAAATGACCCTGTATAATTTTATTCCAAATTCAATAATAAAAGTGAGGTGATTATTTTTATCAATTCGCCTCTGGTATTTTTTGCACAATGCGATATAAAATTTAATTTAGTTCTTGAACAAATGAATAATGTCAATATCAAGTCGCCAAGTACAAGTAAAATTACATGTTGTCTGGTTTATATGTGTAATATCCTATAATATATAAGCTCACCCATAAATGGCGCCAGATTATTATTCTATTAGATTCAGTTATAATGGCTTTTAGCTGTCGAGTATTGTAGAAACCGAGGGTATCATAAATAAGGTCGGGGACATTGTCAATCGTTGAGCCGTTTTAATTTAAACCCGGAGATACGACAATATGGATATTTCAAAACTCCATAGCTTATGTTTGGTCGCGGTTAAAAAACAGTTCAAACAAGACGCCAGAGCGTTTTTGCTAAGACAAACAGAACTTGTTTTATAAAATTTTTATTGTCAATCTTTGTTGTTATTGAAAAAATCCATAGAACCGATAAGTAAAGTAGATCTGAACCGATTTGAAAGAAAACGGTTGTCGCCAATATACTACACAAGAGCTCTCAACCCTTATATGCCCCAGACAGGCCAATTAAGGCGATGCACTACGTAGTAATGCAAAATCAAGTGTTTTTGGTTTGAAAATTTGGTCGCCTAGAAATATTTCCGATGCTTTAATTAAATACTGCGAGTAGAATACATCTTGGCCTTTGAAATAATCGAGTATTTTTTTAGATGAGTCTTTTTATAAGCCCAGAAAAAAATAATGTATAAGGCCTATGAAAACTGCTTTAAAGTTCAAAATCTCCTACTTACGAACGGTTATGATTTTATTGTATAATGTGGCAAATTAAGTTATTTATAAAATGATCGGAAAAAAATTAAATATTTATGCCTGAATATTAACAAAATAAAATAAAAGACACTTTTTGGCCATGTTTTTTTCTTGCATAAATCAAAACATGCGGATGGTGTTAAGCGGGAATTTAAACCTTATCGCCATCTACATAAGGGGTGTTATTGATAGCGGCTCGATTTAAAATATTACACGACGTAGTGCATCGCCTTAAATTGATTTTCTGTTCTAGAAAGAATTTCTGGTAAATTTACATAAAATAGGGACATGGTTAATACGCACTTTTAATAGAATAAATCAGTTAGATAATAATGAGAGATGTTTCAGTATTCGGGAATGGAAAATAATGCATTTTAATAGTTATTTCGTTGAAATTAAAATTGATTTCTCACTTGGCGGTCATTGTTATCGATGTTAAAGTTGTAAGGTTAGTTTTTTCTTCTCTTATTTAACCCAAAATATGAATTCTAAAATAGATTTTAGTTTGGGTTAAAGGTTTTAGTTTTTTTATAAAATAGCTATTAAAATGCATTATTTCCATTTGAAATCTGAAATACTTTCTTCTCATTGTTAGCTAAACTTATATACATTGTTTTATTGCGTATTAACCACGTTCTATTTCCTGTATATTCACCGAATTTCGGTATAAATTTCATCAATGTAACCGTAAGAAAGGAAATATTGAGCTTACTTCAGGACACACGGACACAACACATTTTCAATGGTTTATCTCATCGAGTATTTATTTGATAGACCCCGAGCTTATAAAATAATCTCTCAACGACATGTCATATGTGCTAATTATAATTTATGTTATTGTTTCAGCACAATAATTGATAATAATAGTTAGGTTGGGACGGAAACCGTCGCATTATGATTCACATCCACTCGAGTGGAAAATTCCACTGCGCGGGAACAAACATTACGAAAGATTTTGGAACGAGCTACCGGCAGCTTTTTTTCCTCCTTCGAGACCCGCATTAAGGCGAAGCTTAATGCCAAATCACTATTTTGATTAATCTTTATAACGAATTGGTGTACATTATGAATACCAAAATACATGTTTTAGATAAATTGAAGGTTTTCCTATCGCTTCGCTTGATTAGAATACAAATAAAAAATAAATTACTCAATCAAAAGTATATAAATGCAAACTACTAAAAAAAATTTTTTTTTCAATATAAATGTATGAACGCGTAAAGCAAACAACTTTAAAAAATACAGTTTTATAGCTAAGATTATCTGTGACAGTTTCACTTGATTAACTTTTTTGGTTTCTTATAAAATTATTTACAAAATAAATAAAAACCAGTTTTTTTGATTGAAATTGAACATTTCTAGACTCCTTTTGTCAAGCGATTGTAATGCCTATTACCTACGATATACCAAGAATATACACATTTTTGGCTTGTAGCTTCCTTTTAATAAATCCCCTCCTATAGTTCCTACTTTGACACGCCTCACAACACTGCCCAACAGTACACAATACACACGCGGACATATTATACGCATTTCTCTGAAATTTGGATGACACTACAGCAGTTAATATACGAAATAAATGTCGACCCTACGCAATCAAGATTTAGTTCAGTTGTCAGCGCGGTTGATTCCAGTCCTTGGGGAGGAAGATTCAATCCTCACTGAAACCTAAAAGTGTTTATCTACATATCCCTAAATAGTACAAAATATAGTCTGTTTGTGAGCTTAGTTCATTTACATTACACACCGGATTTTGATGGGGTTTTCATTATCATTTAGAGTATTTCTTCCCGAAGGTTTATATACATATACAGGGTGTATCGGCACGTACCCGACAAACTTTAACCAGCTATTCCTTAGCACATTTGGAGTAAAAAATGTTATGGGCACTTTGCTGTCCGGTAACATTTTTTTACTTTTAAATACAAAAAATAAATAAAATTTCCACACTCCGTTACTGCCACCAGTATAGGGGTAAAGTACTTGGCAACGCCGCGCTACTGTCATCTCTTTCACACGTATTCTGTCTCAAGTCCCGTGTGGGCTTTTATAAGCAAGTGTGTCGAAAACCATCTTCGCTCTTTCCTACACACTAAATAATAATAGTTAAAAATGAGACGAATGATGCCATACCATTGTGATTGTAAAGCGCGCCAATACGTAAGTATACAATGATACTCGAATAAGAATTGCCAGGTGGGTTTTTTAATCGCTTTAATCTGACTTCAAACAATAATTAAACACGTAAAAATTATTTAATATAATATTACAGTACAGTACTTTGAACCTTCGCAATAAATTTATTTGATTTTAAGTTTAGTTTGTAGAACTCCATTTCAATTTAGAGATTTTTTTTTAATTTTTAACATTCTTATTATTAAATTTTAAAAAACAGTGTGTTTATAAACAAGTTCTGCTAGTTGTAATTATTATTACGCGTGACAGCTGTTTCACCTTCTGACGGCATTATCAAACTGTGGTGAAGCCACTTAAAGACGACGTAAGTGATAACTTTCTATTTTTATTATCCTGGCTTTATTGATTTCCGAGTAAATTGTCGTAAATTATTATTTGCTAATTCCTATTATTGCATTGTTTAAAATTTCACTTAATGTCGTTGGTATTTCCAACTGATGACTCAGGGGTTTATTTCCCTGAATAATTAAGTATTTTGGGGTCTAATTATCATGCATTTCATAACATCCGATATATCTACACAATTTTTATGTTGAATTGGGGAAAGTTTTATGGCTAAGGGAAGGAGTGGAAGGTGAGGAAGTACCTGGATATTCAGATCTGGTCACCAAATACGGCTAGTCATTTCAAGCAACGTTTAAATTCTGAACCTGGATATTCAGATCTGGTCACCAAATACGGCTAGTTATTTCAAGCATTGTTTAAATTCTGAACCTGGATATTCAGATCTGGTCACCAAATACGGCTAGTTATTTCAAGCATTGTTTAAATTCTGAACCTGGATATTCAGATCTGGTCACCAAATACGGCTAGTTATTTCAAGCATTGTTTAAATTCTAAACCTGGATATTCAGATCTGGTCACCAAATACGGCTAGTTATTTCAAGCATTGTTAAATTCTAAACCTGGATATTCAGATCTGGTCACCAAATACGGCTAGTTATTTCAAGCATTGTTTAAATTCTAAACCTGGATATTCAGATTTGGTCACCAAATACGGCTAGTCATTTCAAGCAACGTTTAAATACTGAACCTGGATATTCAGATCTGGTCACCAAATACGGCTAGTTATTTCAAGCATTGTTTAAATTCTGAACCTGGATATTCAGATCTGGTCACCAAATACGGCTAGTTATTTCAAGCATTGTTTAAATTCTAAACCTGGATATTCAGATCTGGTCACCAAATACGGCTAGTTATTTCAAGCATTGTTAAATTCTAAACCTGGATATTCAGATCTGGTCACCAAATACGGCTAGTTATTTCAAGCATTGTTTAAATTCTAAACCTGGATATTCAGATTTGGTCACCAAATACGGCTAGTTATTTCAAGCAACGTTTAAATTCTGAATTAATTAATCAATTACGAAAAAGCGTGGGGTTAAGAATATTTTTTAAAATTATAGTTGTAATTTATTGTCGATTTTTTAAAAAATTTGCGATATTTTAAATAAAATTTAATAATTATTATGTAAATAAATTAGCAATCTGGCAGCATTCATTTGCAGGTGGTCAATCCAATGCAGTCATGACGTTTGTGTGAGTGCTTTCCTTTGTCTCAGTGTGTTGCGCAGCAGTTTTATATGAACCGTTTTTTGATTCATCGGGATTGTTTTTAAAACTATACATTCTTTGTACCTTCAAATTAGTGGAAATAAACTTAAGTGTGTCAAGCTGTTCGTTATATTCCGGTAATTCTGGAAGGCTTTTAACATAAGCAATAATATTCATAAATCACATTCCGCGAAGTTGTAAATAACTAAATTTATTAAAAAATATACGTTGTAGGATAGCCTGGCAAGTAACATTTTGACAGAGCACTTACGGTGATTTAAAAAACAACGGCGCTGTTCAAATAATCCAGTTATTATTATTGATAAGTACCTAAGTGAGGAAAATTGTTTTTAAAAGTGCTCAGAATTATTGGACTTCGATTATAAATTCAGGAAATCTACTAATTAGTTTCTTAGTTTCAAAATTAGACTATTTAATACGTGAAACGCGTAAGAGGTGAAACCAGAGCATTCCAGAGGTGAAACAATTTAGATACAAAAATAAAACTGATGTGTACAATACAAGAAGACAATCAGTGATTCGCATACGAAAAATGTGAATAATCATTATTGTTAAATAAAATATTTATTTTCTGGTACTGGATTATGTAATACGGGCTTCGTTCGCAGCGACACGCGAGCAGTTGCGACGTTGCTTTCAAATTTTGACAAAGGATAAAACAGTGGTGACATGTGGTGAAAATATGTTCAATTAATTTTTTATTAAAAAAAAACGTTACCGGACAGCAAAGTGCACATAACATTTTTTACTCCAAATGTGCTAAGGAATAGCTGGTTAAAGTTTGTCGGGTTAGTGCCGATACACCCGTATAATACATTCACATTATATTTATAAAAAGTAGAGAAAAGTCGATGTTTTGTAATCAAGTCGTAAAAAATATTGTAGGGAGCTTACATTGCTAACGCTGGCTAAACCTTATGAGATACATCAAAATAATGTACTACGGAATTGTATATCTCAAAAAGGCCTACAGCAGGGGTGTCAAACTGGATATTCTTAAGGGCCGTTTATAACATTTGGCGTGTGTAAGCGGGCCGGACTCAATATTTAAAAAATAAAACCCATACTTATTTGTTAAAATCTTTATTTAGTTAGATACCTATTTATTATAAATTCAGTAAGTTAAAAAGAAGGGTAACAAGGTAAATTATCTTGAGCCGGACACCTGACTTCTCTTGTTTTTGACAAGTTCATTGAAGTCGGGTGTCATATTCGTCGTAGTTACTTTTAGAATCGATTGGAGATTTTCATCCGTAAGCCGTGAGCGATGATTGTTTTTATTTATTTTCATAACGGAAAACATCTGCTTGCATAAATACGTACTACCAAACATACACAGGATACGTGCCGCATGATTTCTTATACTTGGATAGTTATTCAAACTCTTGAAATATTGTGTATAAAATGTAATAAAATTAACTTCCTTAAATTTATCCTTTACAATGCTGTCGCATTGGAGATCTATCAATTCCATTTGCAAATGAATTGGTGCCAGTGCAGCATCAAAAGTAAATGGATTGTTGAAAAGTGGGAATTCCATTTTATGCATTTTGCGAAAATCTTCAAAACGACTGTTAAATTCTGTTAAGAATACTCATCCAATTTTGTCTGGTTCACTGTGCCAAATGATTTCACGTGAGGGAAATGATCAAGTGTTTGGTTTTTTATGTGAATTTCCCACAGTCTTAATTTTGTTTCGAAGGCTTGTAAATGCGAATACATTTGAGTGACGATCAAGTCTTTACCCTGTAACTTTATATTGAGGTCATTCATGTGTTTTGTCATATCTACCAAAAATGCACAATCAAGCCACCAGTCGTTGTCATAATCAATTGGCTTGCCTTTTTCTAACATGAAAGCTTGAATAGGGTCACGTAACTCAAAAAATCTTTTCAAAACTGCCCCTAGACTGAGCCAACGAACTTCCGTGAAATAAGGTACATCGGAATACTTTTTGTCCATATCTTGTAAAAATTGCCTGAACTGCCTGTGATTTAGACCTCTGCTCCTTATAAAATTTACTATTTTAATTACCGGTTGCATGACATGGTACATTTTTAAATATTTGGATGCGAGTGATTCCTGGTGAATGGTGCAGTGAATTCCCACAAAATTTTCTGATATTTTCTGTTTTAATTTAGTCACAACACCCGAATGTTTGCCAACCATGGCAAGAGCGCCATCCGTAGTTATGCTGCAAAATTTATTCCAGCCGAGTTCATATTCTACTATTAAATGCTCAATAGCAGAATAAATATCATTTGCTGTAGTGGTGCCTGTCAATGGAACGCACTTCAATAGTTCTTCACATATTTCAGTCGTGCACCAGACCAGCACCACCAGCCGGCGTAAGAGAAAAGGTTACGCTCACGCTCGGTGCACGGCGCACCGCGTCCGATGCGCGCGTCTCTTGAAATTACACTGTAAATCAATCGCTTGCAATTTTAAATACGCGTAGGCATCGACTGTCCTCTGAATATCTAAAATCTACAATAAAAGAGTGCGGTTCTGTCCTCCGCGACATAATATTGTCACGTGGTAGCGAGCCGTAATGATGGGACCTGAGTGCCGCATACGGCTCGCGGGCCGTATTGATAGGGTCCGAGGGCCGCATGCGGCCCGCGGGCCGTATCTTTGACACCCCCGGCCTACAGAAAAGTCCGCGATGGTAGATGTCTATCTCCTAAGGATAACTCCCAGCAACGCCAGGTACACATCAGTTAGTTAATAAATATAGATGTGTGATAGTAAAAAAAACTTTCTTTTTACGCGTTGGTTTTTTTGAAGATTTAGTACCGTCCCAAAATATTATTTCTTCTCTAATGGCAACTATCTATATGAAAATAACTAATATCTTGTAAAGCAAAGGATTTCTCACATTTATGGGTCCCGATCATAGACATATGAATATTAGTAGACCTGCCCTAAGTGATTAAAAGCGTATTATCCCCACTCCCCATACCGGTTCCATTGGAGCCGGCTGTGCTCGCGTGTGGCCTCAAGTGAAATTTGAAAACGTGACGTCATCATTCTTGTGCGAACTATGGTCGAGGCATCATCGGTTCATTTTACGAAATAACACGGCAAAATGTTGACTTGTGCTATGAAAACTTGTAAAAATAGATGTGAAAAAGAGAATAAACCCAATTGTCGTATTAGATTCCATATATAAGCATTATTTTACTTTATTTTAAGCATATTCAAATCGTATAATATGAATCAGTTGTTACTATCACATCGAGAAACGTCTGGACGCGAAACACAAAGCTGGTTGGTTGCTGGGAAGTAAATTATGAACATTTATAAAAGTGTCTTAACTAAATACTTAAACGAAATATTCGACTCTGAAAATAGAACCGAATTTTTTTGCCGAATTTGGACTTCGCAAATTTGTTCATAACGTGGCGAGTAATTTGCGCTCCCATGTAAAAATGTCTATTCATTCAAAAGCAGATTTTACTTTTAAGAAGTAAATGGTGATATTATAATGCGAGATGCCTATTTACTGTCAGATTGATTTATTGACGAATCACAGTCAGCCTTACTCCCTTCGTTCTTCAACAGTTGATTTTACCCCTCGCCATTATCTTCTCGTCTATTAATTCCTATGTCTGTGGTCCCGATGTAGTTTCCCTTTTGGTAACGGTACGAAATAAAAACATCGTGTAAAACGCCCATTACGCATGTTATTTTAGTATATACAGTAAAGATTACCCCGACTCCACAGATTTGTAGCATTGCGCATTTCTGTTTTTAAAATGGTGATTTCCTTGAAAACGATATAAAATGTTTTATAAACAAAGAGAAACATGAATTTGAGGAAATAACCTTAGTTAATTATAAAATAAAATATACTCACTTTGCATTAAGTAAATGGGTCAAATCTGAAATACTCCGTTTAATGTTTTTTTGTTGTTTGTTTTACAGTTGTTTAGTGTACAAAATAATGTTTCTTTTAGAAATTTATAGACTGGATTTATTGGACTGTCCTGAAATTTTCGCGTATGTTGTGAATCACGGAAAACCAAAAACATTGGATTAATTGGACATTTGCCCATTGGCAGCGAAAGTATTGTTTGCGTTCTATTAACGGAACTACGTACTGTACAAATTGCGGACGTGTTGGTGTATATTGGACATACCGACGATCATAGACCTCTCCAGGATGCAGTCAAGCGATCAAAGTGGATTATATACAGGGTTTTCCAATAAGAGGTGTTATTTTGAATAGCCCGCTATTTCGGTAGATGTTACTTTTGAAGCCGTCATTTTTTGACATTTGACAAGTAGAAACTACGCCATTAATAAAAATGGAACGATACACGCTTCAACAACGCATTGGAATTATTAAAATTCACTTGAGTTAATCAAATGCAAATCATCTTGAGTGATGAGGCCCATTTCCACCTCGGTGGCTTCGTCAACAAGCAAAATTGTCGCATCTGGGGCTCTGAAAACCCGAGAGTTATTGTTGAAAAGCCTCTCTATCCTCAACGTGTGACTGTTTGGTGCGGTTTATGGTCCGGCGGAGTAATTGGACCTTACTTTTTCGAAAATGAGGCTGGACGCTATCGAGAGATGATTAATGATTTTTTATGGCCGGAATTGGATGGTATTGATCTGGACAACGTTTACTTTCAACAAGACGACGCTACGTGCCACACAAGCAACGAAACCATTGATCTTTTACGATTGAATATCAAAATAACACCTCTTATTGGAAAACCCTGTATTCTGATTTCAAACAACACCCTGGGTATCGATTCTCCACGGAGTCGTTCCACTCGAACAACGAGTGGTTCGACCCACTCGTTCGAGTGGAATGACTTTTGACGTTTGGCGTGTGTAAGTGTGTACCATCGACAAGACTCAAGAATAAGAATGTCAACCAATGTATGTACTTTCGACGGCAATTGAATTAGAGAATCGATACCCTGGTCTTAGTAAGACCGAGAGGGCTGTCAAATTGGGTAATATGTTGATATAAATGCAGCTGATAGCTCCTTCTCTTCCTCTGGTTGCATCAGAAGCAGGACTATAGTTATCGACTGAGTTTCTTCCTCGCTTGACCTGACCCAGAACATAGCGTTGGCCCAGTTTTAGTTGGTGAAAAGCTTTCTTACAGTTTTCCCATTCCATTAACCTGTTGAAAGCCGGAGCATAAAACAGAAAAATACTAGTCGAACCTAAAGTTTTATTAGCCCAAACGATGTTGATTTCGTTTTTCATATATTTTTTTCATTTTTCGAAGGATTAATTATTCGAACAAGAATCGTATTAGAATACTCGCATATTCTCCAGAGACCCATCGGCGTTCCACTGGTTAAGGTTCTAAACTCCGCAACAAAATCCCACTCTCATTCAAATGTCACAAAAATTTTATATCATTTAAATCTCATATAAAAAGCTGGATACAAAACGTAGGGTGATCAGAATAAAAAAAATACTGACACAAAATACAAACTGAAACCGAAACCAATCAACTGCACTGAAAGACATCATGTAATGTATTTATAATTATTTCTTAAAACAATACATAATATATTTATAATTACTTCATTTTATCCATATGTAACTAAATGTTAATAATTTGTGAATGAAATCCTCAGCACCGGAGATCCCAGTGAGGATATCATTATCTCTATTTGTTACAAAAATAAATAGATAAAAATAAATATAAAATCATTTACTATTATTATTATTCAACGTTTGATGAAATCCGATTGTTTCGGCGTGAAAAAATCAAGCCAATTTTAAAGAAGAGAGTCTTTGTCATAAAAGATTTTTTGGACTGTTGAATAGATAGATGGCCATAGGAAATAGCAAATTGAAGAAAATATGAAGCACCGAGATCAGGAGTGAACTAAGTTCCCGACCAATCTATTAAATCCTCACTTTTTAATGTTGGCCGTCTAAGAGCAGAGTTCTCCCTGCAAACAATACACTGTCGAAACAAAAAAGATATCTTGGAAAAAAAAATCTATTGCCAACGATCAACACAAAAATTTAAAAATGAAAAAGTCAAGAAACATGTACAAATTAAAAACACACTGATAAAATGTGTCGAAAAATGTCTCTCTAAAACCGTTTGTTGCCTTGGAAACAGAAAAAAAAACTAATCCAACTAATACATTTGAATTGTAGCTTGATTGGTGATCAGCGTCCAGAAATACAATTTTTATTTATTAGAGAAAAGTGAAAGTTGACTTTTGCGCACATTATAATACCCTAAAAAAGAAATTCTGTTGTAAAACGGAAAGTAGAAAAGAGTAAAATGTTTTCTTTTTCGTGCTAGGACTCACCAACAGTAGTAACCAACGCAACACATCCACCAATTCATCTTGCACCATTGTTCGAGTTATGTGTAGGTATACAAGCGTATATATTTTTTTATGTAGCTATAAAGTAATTTTCCACTTGTTACGTTCATAAACGTTGTTCAGTCATCAGTGTTTTGGATTCGCTAGCCCGAGAGGCACGCTCGCCGCGATAGCTTGCAATAATTTCGCACTAAATATTCGGGATTTTGTTCTGAAGGTTATTGAAATACTTGTCGCTTTTTGTCCTAACGGGCGTTCCCGAAGGTCAAATATAAATACCTCTCTTGTCACTTTTTAATTACGAAAATTAACTATAGTTGATTGATTTCTTCTAAATCTCCTTATTTTATAGCTTGTCTTTTTTATTTATACTAAAACAAATTGGATTGTGAAATTTCTGATATTAAAACGTCTTCTTTTTCTTTTCTTTTATAATTCGGGACGTCTTGAACAAAATGCGTCAGGTGTTATTTTTTATGAAAACACCGTTTAATGTTTCTTTTTTGATTTTAAAAGTTTTATTGTTTTCTAAACCTTCTTTTATAGTTAAGTGATAATCTGAAAATACCTATCCGTGTATACGTTAAAAAAGGTGTCTGTGATTAAAGATATAGAGAAAGTTGAAAATCTATACCATCGAAGATGTTGATGCACTCCGTTTGTGAACTGTACCCGAGGTATTATTTCTCATATCATATTAGTATAAAGAAACTAACCTTACTAGGTTATTATAATAAACTTTACTTCATGCAAAACTCCAAATAGGAGGTAATTGAAATATCCTATCCTAATCCTAATATCCCTTTCAGAAATATTTTAACTATCCCGCAGCCAACAGCCAAGTGGGGGAGTAGGTAGTACCCAAAATTACTATCCTCCTTATATTAGCTTAAATACTTGACATATCATTTTAGTATTTCACGTATTCCTGAAAAAATACATAAGTTACCATTAATAATTGTCTGAATATTTGGGATTTGTATAGAAAGACCCGCTTGGTTACAGACGTTTTGTTTAGTCTGTCAAGAGTTAAGGCGAAGCTTAGTGCTAAATCACTATTTTGATTAATCTTTATAACGAATTGGTGTACATTACGAATACCAAAAATATGCTTTAGATAAATTGAAGATTTTCCTATCGTTTCGCTTGAGTAGAATACAAATACAATAATAAATTACTCAATAAAACTTTTTTTTTCAATAGAATGTATAAACGCGTATAGGAAACAACTTAAAAAATACAGTATTATAGCTAAGATTATCTGTGACAGTTTCACTTGATTAACTTTTTTGCTTTCTTATAAAATTATTTACAAAATAAGTAAAAACCAATTCTTTGCTTGAAATCGAACTTTTTTTCTTTTTTTTTTTGATAATGCTTTCAGAGTTTGATAATGCCTTCAGAGGGCGAAACAGCTGTCACGCGTAATAATAATTTATTTTTTTTGATAATGCCTTCACAGTTTGATAATACCTTCAGAGGGCGAAACAGCTGTCACGCGTAATAATAATTACACAGCAGAACTTGTTTAAAAATAAACTGTTTTTATAAAACCCAATAACAATATTATTGAATTTATAAAAAATAAAATAATAAAATGGAGTTCTACAAATTAAACTTAATAACAATAAATAAATTGAAATCGAACGTTTCTAGACTCCGTTTGTCAAGCGATTTTAATGCCTACTACCTACGATATAAGGTATACCAAGAATATACACATTTTTGGCTTGTAGCTTCCTTTTAATGAGAATGAGTGATACGTGATGGCGTTGTGTGGCATTCTATTATATCTGTCTAACCCTGCGGAGAAATAGCGTGATGAAATGGACTCATGCTTACAATGTTTATGGCTCGGATACGAACAACGTCTGTTTGGACTCCTAAAAGCGAAGTCTACAAAGTTTGTGTCAAAAAAAACTCGGACGAATTAGAAGGTCAGAAAAAAACGATGATGACTGTTCGTATCGTATGCGATCAATTGAATGTAATTTATTTTGATTAAATTATATACTTGGAAGAGTTTCGATTCGACTAACTAACCATCACGCCATTTCACCGCAGTAATATTTTAAATTGAGCCGCTATCAATAACCACCCTTACGTAGATGGCGATAAGGTTTAAATTCCTGCTTAACACCTTCCGCCTGTTTTGATTTATGCAAGAAAAAACATGGCCAAAAAGTGCCTTTTATTTTATTTTGTGTATGTTCAGGCATAAATATTTAATTTTTTTCGATCATTTTATAAATAACTTAATTTGCCACATTATACAATAACATCATAACGGAAAATGGGTTCGTAAGTAGAAGATTTTGAACTTTAAAGCAGTTTTCATAGGCCTTTACATTATTTTTTTTCTGGGCTTATAATCTTATATATCTTCGTTATGTTACGCTAAAATGTGAGGCTCTCGACTAGCAAGCCGAAGGTGGCGGGTTCAAATCCACGATTCACAATTTAGTAATTTAAAATAATATATAGTGTGTGTACTTACATCACGTTCCAGGGTGAAAGATACTCTCAGTATTGTCCTGGTGTAAGACCACTATTCAGAATTGAAATGGCTTTGACCATGCTTAGTGACCAGATCTGAATAGCCAGGGACTCCCCCCACCTTCATCTTCCCATCTCCTTCCTCTTCCCACTACCTCCAGCCTCATAACATACCCCAATTGGGGATGCCATATTCTCACTGGCTCCAGACGGTTGGGAGCAGTTGGGACTTTAATACGGTATTCACATAAAAAAAAATATTGTGCATGTCTTTCTTGGGCATCCCCGACTTATTCTACCATTCACTAAGTCATGTATGCATGTACTTTCCTTGTGCTCCTTTCTTTGTTCACCCGCTCTACCTGCCCAAATCTTATAAGCGTCCCTTTATATGAATTATTCTTGGAATAATCATTGATTTTTAAAACCATGCCTTCATCTCATGTTGTATGCTTATTTATCTCTCGATAATA
This sequence comes from Hesperophylax consimilis, assembly GCF_061612785.1. Lineage (NCBI taxonomy): Eukaryota > Metazoa > Arthropoda > Insecta > Trichoptera > Limnephilidae > Hesperophylax > Hesperophylax consimilis. Next base: position 23,503,505 of record NC_142862.1, read on the forward strand.
TCACTCTTTTTATCTGAAAGCCCGTCGCTTCGATAAGACAGCAACGGGAATGCCATTACATTTTAAGCAGCAAGTACATAGCATACGTGACATTTAGCACATTATCAAGTCACGCACTATGTGTTAGGAACATCTATCAAATTACCTGACAGTATTATCCTTCCCAACTGCAGAGGTGCGGTTAATGGTCAATATTGTCAATTGATTGACAGCAAGCAAGCCTGTGGTTCAGTGGTTCAGTGGTTAGGCCCTTCAAGTCTTCTGAAGACACGGGTATATCGGGTTCAGTTTTGCGTACGTGCAATGACGTGGCAAACCGCAAATGCGCATGAACATACAGGTAGATACTCTCGGTACTACCATTCTGAATCGAAACTTGAAATAGTTTTAGTCATGTTTGTTGACCAGACCTGAATGGTCAAATACTTTCCGACCTTCTTCTACGTCATCTCTTTCAAATTCAAAAAATATTTATTGCACAAAAAGAGTACAAAGTGTATAGCTTATAGGTTACATCCTATTTCTTCCAGCTAACCCAACAAATACACATTATATTACATAACCCAACAATTACATGTTAAAAAATAAATAACAGTAAATAAAAATTAAAAAAAAAAACAGGTATTTAATTCATGTAAGGTGTAATGACATTTGTTTAAAAGAAATGTTTTTAGTGTTGATTTAAATTTAAGTGTGTCGGTTATTTGTTTGATGCTACGTGGAAGATTGTTATACAGGGTGTCCGGAAACTCGTAGTACAAGCGGGAAACTGGTGAATCTACATCACATTTGGAGTCGATTTTGTAGTATATTTTTTATTTATTTGAGCTTTCGTTATCGAGTAAATCGAGTTTGAAGTTGATTTTTTTTTTTTTTTTTTAATCAAATTCTTATAAATTATTACTGAAGATCAAAGTACCCAACTAATTAAAACTATTTGAAAGTAAAAAAAATGAAGAAACTCGGATTTGAAGCATTATTTTGAAATCACCCTTCATTTAACCCGGTGTAATCATAAAATATTTCTGCTCTGCAGGGTTAAAACATCTCTTATTCAACCCTAAACACCAGAAAAAACTTTAACCCTAAAATAGCCGAAAAATTTTTTTTTTGGTTTTTTTTTTTTTTGAAAATGCTCAAATCAAAAAACTTTATGTTTTTTTGGGTTCCCCATGTGGTGTAGATTCTCCAGTTTCCCGCTTGTACTACGAGTTTCCGGACACCGTGTATACTTTAATGGCCATGTAGTGTGGTCCTTTTTGAAAAATAGTTTTGTTTGCTTTTGCGATTAATAGGTTTTCTGTGAACCTTGTAGCGTGTTTATGTGTTGAGTTTTTTTGTGGGAACTTTTCTGAGAACTTTTCTGGAGATGATCGTACTAACAGGCATAACTCCATTATATATAATATGTCCGTCACTGTCAGAAGTTTAAGATTTTTAAAAATTGGTCTTCATGAATCCCGGTGATCATAATTTTTCGTAGGCACCTCTTTTGGATGATAAAAACATCTTTGGCGTTTACTGAGTTTCCCCAAAAAACTATTCCGTATTTTATCATTGAGTATACGTATATTATTTCCCTCTCCGTCAGCCTCAAAACATACTTAACCCCAATCGGGAATGCATTGTTCCACTGGTTCCGGATTCTTATGTTATTATTCTTGGTATCTTGTGCACCTAGGAGTGCGTGCCGATAAAGAGTTGTGTGACGGTCCGTCGTCTCTGCACACCCTTTCGGTGAAAAGACGTAATGGTTACGTAGTTAGGTCCATATTGTCTTTGGACTCCTGTCACTTAATTTTGATTACTTTAACAGTAGTTGCTTGAACAGTCGCTGTCCCGGGCCGAGAACCGGCAATCAATAAATTATCAGTGTCAAACGTGACGGGGTTACAAACAATCATGTCTTTAGGACGGGTTGTTTTGAAGAATTCGAACAATTCTTCAAATTCACAGTTAATTTTCAAGATCTGTGTAAGATTTTTTCACGTTCTGTTTTTATTTTTTTTATTTCAGTTCTGTCAAACAACTAAGGGGACGTTCAAGTATTATGTAAGCACTATAGGGGGGCAGGGGGGTCTTGGCTTTGCTTATTTTTGATGACATGGGGGGATGGGGGGTCGAGATAGTGATTACGTCAGCACTGCTCAGCAGTAGTTATTTTTTTTTACACATTGGCAACCCACACATTGTCTATGTTTGAAAACCGAATACATATTCGGGGATTCCCACAAATAATTAATACCTACGTTTAGGTACTCGCTTAAAAAACAGAATACATTAACAGAAAAATGCATATAGGTACCAATTTTTACGTAAGCATGGGTGGGGGGGGGGGGGTAAGAGCTTTGCTTACTTTTGGTGACAAGGGGGAAGAGCGGGTAAATAATTGTAATAAATCTGCTTACGTAAATAATAATAATAATAACATAGCATTTATATAGCGCAGTTTTGTGTTGTTTCACTACAAGTGCGCTTAACTATAATAAACTTAAAATAAAATTTCCTATTGTGTTCCTTTTAAAAAAAAAATAATTACATAATATGAAATAAAGAATAAACGGTTTACACAAAAGCAGAGAATAAAATTTAACAATAACAGTGCTATTTTAGTAGAGGATAACAATAAAAGACAGTGACAGTGCACGAAAAATAAGAACTTTAAAATTAAAATATTATATAAAACAGGAAAACATTAAAATATTATATAATAGGTGGACATTAAACATAAAAGTACAATAAGGAGGAAACCGAAACCAAACAATTACCGGAAAACTTCAAAACCTGGCTTTTTATAGTATATTAAAAAAGAAGCTTAGATTCATGAGAATATAAATGATTTTAAATTATTAAATATGATTTTTTGAATAATTTTGTTTTTAAAACCCGTTTAAATTCAGCCAAATTTTGTATATTGGTAAGGGCTGGGGGAAGTTTATTCCAAATGAGTGGGCCAGCTACACGAAAAGAGCGATCATAGTAAACAGCTCGATTTGACCGAGAAAGTTCGATTAAACGATTGGTAACATCTAGATCTGCTGACCTCAGAGTAAGCTGTCTATCGCTTAGGTTTTGTCGGACACAATTCCGATATATAGGCTGGCGCCATTCCCTGCAATGCTTTGAAGGTCATTAGGCAGATCTTGAACTCTATTCTTTCAGGGCATCGAAGCCAATGAAGACGATCCCTTAGAAGCGGGGTTATACGACAATGCTTAGATTCACCAAAAATCATTCTCGCCGCAGCGTTGAAAACGGACTGGATTCTGTTGAATTGTTTTTTAGGTAGGCCAGCATATGCACTATTACAATAGTCCATACGTGAGACAACGAACGAATTAATGAGTGATTTTGCTCCATCAAAGGGAAGGCATCTCCTAATTGATTTTATCTGCCTTAGATGGAAAAAGCCAGCACTTACAGTTTTTGAAATTTGCGATTCAAGAGAAAGACAATTGTCTAAAGTGAAACCTAGAAATTTTATTTCCGTAGAAGGGATTATATTTGTATTCTGAATACGGATTGGACTGGAGTCGATGAGGGCTTGTCTTCCAGGAGAAGCTATCCAAATGAATTCCGTCTTTGTCGGATTAAGTTTGAGTTTATTAACAGACATCCAACTTGAAACCGTGTCAATGAAACTAACCACCTCGTTTTTAAGGACGTCTTTTTCATCCGGGGAGCAAAACTTGAAAATCAAACGATCATCCGCGTAGCCTTGTGATTCAAAGCCAGCTGAGTGAATGAGTCGTTCGAGACGATTAGTATATAGAATGAAGAGAATGGGACCCAGTACAGAACCCTGGGGAACTCCAAATTCGATGGGAGTTTCAGGTGATGTATATTTATTGAAAGTTACTGAAGCTACTCGTCCAGACAGGTACGATGACATCCATTGGAGTACATCACCTCGAACGCCAAATTCGGTTTCAAGCACATTTAATAAAATACTATGATCTACAGTGTCAAATGCCGCACTCATATCAAGAACAGATACCAAACCCAACTTACCTGCTTCCATCCCGATGATCAAATCTGAAATTACCCGCAAAAGGACAGTTTCCGTTGAATGAAACTGTCGATAAGCAGATTGATTTTTGGCAAATAGACCGGCCGAGTTCAAGTACCCCACCAATTGTTTGGCAACGATTTTCTCAAGCAGTTTTGACAGAAATGGTAGGTTAGATATTGGCCTGTAATTATCCGTATTGTCTGTATCAAGATTTTGTTTTTTTAGAATCGGAGTTATAATTGATTTTTTGAGTGTTCCCGGTACAAGTGAATTTACTAGTGACTTCTGGATAATTGCGGTAATTATAGGCGTTATATCCGGAAGACATTTCTTTAAGAGCCAGGTAGGTATGGGGTCTTGTGTGCATTGTTTATTAGGACAAGACATCACAGCACGCGTGACATCTTCTTCCGTTACAGCTGCGAAAGTAGTGAAGTCACCAGAGAGCGGACTTGGTGCTGCGACAGGAGGCAATCCTACTACACTGAGGGCCCGAATGTTTTCAACCTTATTTCTGAAGTGTGTTGCGAGGCTGTTTGCTTCAAGGGAGGAATCAACCTTGATGTTGCTCTCTCCAGACAGAGTCTTTATGTTTTGCCAGAGCTTTCGAGGGTCCTTTTCTGACTCAATTTGGTCACACCAAAAGTTTGATTTTTTCTTCGTCACTTCTTCCTTATACACTCTTTGCTTTGCAATCCAAAGCTGCCGATTGCTGAGAGTTGGGTTCCGTCTGTAAGCCCTCTCCAATTTACGCATTTCCCTTTTCCTTTGAAGACATTCTGCATCGAACCATTTACTGAAATTTCTAATGCGGCAGATCTTTTCTGTGAAAGGAGCATTTTTATCAATTAATGCCAGTAGCGTAGAATTATAGAGAGTAACTAACTCTTCTACCTGCATTTCGCAATACTTTTCCTTATCACAGAGAGGCGAGGTTTTTAATTCGATGCAAAATGTCTCGAAGTCGAATTCTCTCCAATTTCTGGAGATAATAGATTTAAACTCCAGTTTTGGAGGATCGAAGGCAAACACGGATGTGACGAGACGATGATCCGATAGTCCAATGTCCGTAACATCTACGATTTTCGGAGGAAAACCGACCCGGGAAATTATTGCGTCAAGTGTGCCTCCTGCATCATGAGTAGGTGAGTTAACCCACTGGTCGCAGCCGAAGTCACGCAGAATTTTATTAAATTTTTTAGTCATGAGATTGGCTTTCTTTTCCAAGTGAATATTTATATCTCCCAGAATAACAACGTCGCAATTGTAATTGGAGGTACACTCCAGGAGAGATCTAAATTCATTGAAAAAAATTGCAGTCGGTGGGCATGACCCGGGACGATAGATGGAAATTATCACGAGGGATGCACCATTAGCTGAAGCCTTGCAGCCGACAAACTCAAAAGTGGTATACACCTGACGTATTCCTATACTGTCTAAGCGAATACCATTTTGCGCTACAATTGCAACCCCCCCGTGATTTGTAAAATTAACGTTGCTTGTGTCCGTTTTGATCGGTCTTGCAGCTTCATACACCGAGAAACCGCTTGACCGAAGTGTTTTGATGGAGTATGAGTCTGCATTCTCATGCCAAGTCTCCGATAGCGCCAAAATATGAATATCTTTGCCCCTTATCAGATCCACAATATCTTCGTGTTTATTAGCAATGGATCTCGCATTCCAAGCCGCAACATTCAGAGACTTAGGTGGACGCAAATTTCTGGTTTGAGCTAACCGCAGATTTTTCACTAATTTTACCTTCCTTCCGGCTCTACACCCTCGTTTCCTTCCCTTACGTTGGGGAAGAAGTACACCATTGTCCTTTTCCTTATCACCACTATTAAAACTATTATGATTGTTTATTACCGGTAAGGGTCGTAAGGCATACAGTTCGTCCAAAGTATATCTTATCATGATTTATGACCTTACTACCCATTTCGAAATGTTCCCACAAAAAATAAAACGTAACCTTACACCGGTCATCGCTCCACCCTGGCAGAAAAACATGTGGCATCCATCTGTGAACCCACACTGCACTTTTAAATACAGCTATGTCTGTTAAAAGTTTTTGAATAAAACTCTTACTTCAATATTTTAAATTGTCATATCTATTAGAATTTACACTAAACAACTATTTTAACATAAAAAACACAACAATTTTAATATTTCACTTATAAGGACGAACTTTCAGAACACTAGTATAAGAACTACCCCGTCAGGAGAATTAAAGTCCGGGAGCTTATATAGACACGTGTCTGCAGCTTCTAAGCGCGAACACAACCATACTTGAACGGCCCCTAACCCATGATTATATAACAACAGAACTTGAATAGGACTTTCACAGAACCCAAAAATGAACGATGAAATTTGATGAATTTTTCAAATTCTCCGAAACTTCCGACATATCTTTGTGGCCATAGACATAATAGCTTCTATCATCAATAGCATAACACAACGTAACCAAAGTATGATGCTTGTTTTCGCTCTCACGACCGACAGACATCGTGCGCAGTTGGCTCGCAGACGGCACGATATGCAGACAAATGTTTTTTTTTTTTTTTTTTAATTACTGTTGGCAAAAATTCCTTTGTGGATCACGCACCGGGAGACTGCCAATAGTGCAAACGATAGACAACGTGTACTTGTCTTGTTTGGAGATCAAATCTGAATAACCAGGTACTTTCCCACCTTCCTCTCACCCTCCAGTCTCACAACATACTAGAATTTGGGATGCCATAGTCCCGCTAACTACAAATTTTTTGGAGTAGTTGGGACGTTTGTGTCGTATTCACCTAAGACATTAGTACTGTATTCAACCTTGATTGCGATAGCTGTAACAAATTTAAATTACCCACAGTCTCTCAGCAAAGAGATGTTAGTGAAAGCATGTTGGTAACCGTGGATAATAAAAACAAAAGACCATTAGTAGGAAGCCACGCGCACTGTCGCCAACGTCTTTCACCCACACTGCTGCAAATCGCGTCCACGCTCAGCCGTACCCCGCCTTCGTTTCTACCCACACACCAAACGCATAATTTTAAATGCATAGCCGCTTTGATAGTCGTAGCAATTTGACCGTAGCTCTGCAACGGCCTGCAATATTAATTAATTGAACAATGCACGTGTTATTCAAATGAATAGTTCAATTATTATTAATTATAATGCTGCGTATACGTTGGCGAACCGAAACGCGAGCCAGCAAATGGCGAGAAACGCCGCTTGCGGTTGCTTCGTTCCTTTCTCATAATTCGAACCTCTGCTCGCCCTTCGGTTCGCAAATGTATACGCAGCATTACGAATGGCGTGTCTGGAACTATCACGTGTTACTTCGTCGACTCAAATTAAAAGCATTCACAATAATTAATTACTTCGCTAGAATAGCAGAATAAAACATTATTTTTTTTAAATGCCCATAATTGTAGCACTTAAATGTAAATGGGAAAGTCAATGGTTTCAGAGAAGAAAACAATCAAAAAGGTACTTAAAATACAACACATAATAGCTAGAAGTGAGCTCTATGACTACCTACCGATTTGAAAGAAAACTGAAGTCGCCAGGTTATTTTTTAACGTAAATTCCGCACAGGAATACCACCCGGACCATGGAATATATAATTCACACTATTATCTGTTAGACTTCAATATAGATTTGAATGGAAACGAATGTCGTCACCAACCTAACGCATCGTATATAGCCATCCCATTTGAATTTCATAATGATGATGGAACACAGTTCTGTATTTGTAATTGAAGGCCCGATTGGCCTGACTTTTGGCTTAGTGCACAGACAATTTCATCGTCTTGTCTAGGGCCTAGGAGTCGAGAAGTTAAAATTGTCGAAAAAATAATATTCAGGAGGGAAAGTTTCTGAGTATCGACCTGGTGGGAAACGAGACTACATTCAGAACGAAATAATATTGTTTGAAATGGTTTTAGCCTTGTTTAGCGACGAGATCCGAATAACCAGACACTTCCCAACCTCTCCCTTCCACACTTCGTTTAGATCCACAAAATTTCCACATGGGAATGAGATCGATACACCGAATAGATAAAACACACTAGAAATGCCTTTAATGTAGATTTTTATTGGTAATCAATTGAATGTCGCTACTGACTTTAGCACTCGCTCTGTCTCTTGCCTGACACCGCACACGGAGAAAAATGAGTATTGTTAATTTATTAAGATTCTCTTCAAATTATTGATAATTCGATTAAAAACAGGATTGCAGGCCTTGACGATAGAATCAACCGTTTTCCTGACAAACTTTTAGTATTTTACGAATATACAGGGAGTCCCGGGGAAGTGCGCTAACTTCGGGAGGTGATTGATTCTACATGATGGTAGAGGTAAAAAAGATTTACTTATTGACGCGCGCATCTCTCGGTGTTAGTATCAAGCGAGAAACGAAACGCGTGAGAAAAGGACAGCAATTGAAAGAATGTGTGCGTACGGATGAAATAGCTGTATTACCAACAGCCCGCCTCCCCGCAATTCGGCATAGTAGAATACAACATACTGTCACTATAGTTGTCCTTCATACACTTATGTGTTTCTGCGTTACCTATCTCGCTTTATTTTATTTCGACACCGATTTCAGGTAGCCAAGAGCATTGAATAATTGTTTATTTAAATTACAAGTGATTTGTGTGTTTTTACGAATGGATAGAAAATACGTACATTGGATTTGTTTTTTTGACAACTTGTCCGACGAACGAACTTATGAGTAATACTAAACGCAGTAAATATCAAGTACGTCCACTGGACCTAGTAACCTATCTTCTATTCCAAATTTGAATGTCTATAATTTCAAGCAACAACTTTTCTATTCCGAATGGTGATCTTTTACCGGGGCTATGCCGAGAGTATCTTCCAGTCCGAGTCTGAGATGAATCTGTGTACGCACTGTTTTTGTTTTGACGGGACTTACCGTATGACGTCACTGGTCACAAATTCCTTGGAAAATGTTCAAAACGCTTGCGGAGGAATTTTGTGCTAGTTAAAACAAGTACGACATGTCTTAGTATACGAAATCAAAACATTTACATTATGATACTTCCCGGTTTTACTAAATCACCTGGTAATTGCTGGTTTTGATCTATTTAAATTTAAAGGAACAACTTTTTCTTTATTTTTTTTAATGTAATATATCATCGAAGAAGAAGATAATACTAATAAATCTAAACTAAACAAGAAAAAGAAAATAAAAAGATGACGGTCACAAACAGGAATCGAACCCAGGATTTCTTCTCTTAACCACTCGACCATCGGGACCTAATTTTTAAACGTCATATTTGTCAACAAATTATTATAAGCAATAATTAGTCGCCTGTAATATTAATACAAATTGAAAATGTCTCCCGAGTAAAAATAAATGCCACCGACGGGAATTGAACCCGCGCCTTCTGATGTCCGGTCAGACGGTCTGGACAACTGAGCCACATCGGCTTATTTCCAACACGCAAAATAATTCAATATGTACTAGTACTTCAATCAACAATGCTTATTATTTTTTTTTTCACCTGTAAAAAACCAACATTATTTTTGTAGGAAAGGCTTTGTTAGTGCTAAATTTCCCACTAGATGGTGTCGAGACATATTATATCTACATTTTTGTTCGTGAAATATTTTGACTAAACTTTTTTTTTAATGATATACTAATGTTTATAAGACAAGGTTTTATGCATAGCACAAAGGATAACATTGCTAATTATTGCTTATAATATTTTTTATCCTTTGTGCTATGCATAAAACCTTGTCTTATAAACATTAGTGTATAATTTAAAAAAAAATAGTCATATTTGTCGATCTCACATTTCAAATTGAGATCTTGCAACAATTTTTTTCCAAATTCCTAGATGTGATCTTTTTATGTTCTGTATCTTTTTTTTTTTAAATAAATTTAAAATAAATCAAATTTAATAATGTTATAATAATAATTAAGTTCTGCAAGTATTTCTGTTATTTTACAGTTTTTAATGTGACAGCTGTGTCGGCTTTTGAGGCCATTATAAAAACTTCTCATTATCTTCTGTATCTTGTTATGTTTCGCTTAGATTCTTATTCAATGACTAGCTTTTAAAATATACAATTCGTAGTACATTATTTTGATGTATCTCATAAGGTTTAGCCAGCGTTAACAATTTAGTGCCCGAAAATATATTTTTACGACTTGATTATAAAACATAGACTTTTCTCTACTTTGGGGACGTAAAAATTGGTACCTATATGCATTTTTCTGTTAATGTATTCTGTTTTTTAAGCGAGTACCTAAACGTATTAATTATTTGTGGGAATCCCCGAATATGTATTCGGTTTTCAAACAGACAATGTGTGGGTTGCCAATGTGTAAAAAAAAATAACTACTGCTGAGCAGTGCTGACGTAATCACTATCTCGACCCCCCCACCGCCCCATGTCATCAAAAATAAGCAAAGCAAAGACCCCCCTGCCCCCCCTATAGTGCTTACATAATAATTGAACGGCCCCTTTCTATAAATATAATATGCAATTATCAGATATGTAAACCTTCCGGAAGAAATTCTCTAAATGATAGTGAAAACCCTATCAAAATCCGTTCCGTAGTTTAGAAGAACTAAGCGCACAAACAGACAGACGCGGATAGCGACTTTATTTTATACTATTTTTCAATGATATATTACATCTTATTGAATTTCGGTTTTGTTTTCTTAATTAAACGAATGAATAACTAAACTTCCTGACATCCGAACGAGCTGAAACTCGGCAAATAGCTTTTGGCGACACTGAACACACTTGTTTCTCAGAATTTGGACGACATTATAAAAATTTACAGTAGTTAATATACGAAATAAATGTCGGTACCATCCTATCAGGATTTGACTCAAATGATAGTGTTATTATCTTTCAGTCTTGCATACTAATTGTTAAATATACATACATAAAATAGACACTGTTAATAGAGCATTTTATTTTTTTTTAAATGTACCAGTTAGATAATAATGAGATTTGAGTATATCAGCTTCCGGAAATTGTATCGGTTAGATAATAATTAGACTTGAGTATATCAGTTTCCGGAAATTGTATCGGTTAGATAATAATGAGACTTGAGTATATCAGTTTCCAGAAATTGTATCGGTTAGATAATAATGAGACTTGAGTATATCAGTTTCCGGAAATTGTATGGGTTAGATAATAATGAGACTTGAGTATATCAGTTTCCGAAAATTGTATCGGTTAGATAATAATTAGACTTGAGTATATCAGTTTCCGGAAATTGTATCGGTTAGATAATAATGAGACTTGAGTATATCAGTTTCCGGAAATTGTATGGGTTAGATAATAATGAGACTTGAGTATATCAGTTTCCGGAAATTGTATCGGTTAGATAATAATGAGACTTGAGTATATCAGTTTCCAGAAATTGTATCGGTTAGATATTAATGAGACTTGAGTATATCAGTTTCCGGAAATTGTATCGGTTAGATAATAATGGTACTTGAGTATATCAGTTTCCGGAAATTGTATCGGTTAGATTGTAAAGAGTTGTTGCGAGATCATTTTTTGTAATCTTTTCGTTTCTCGCAATCTCTGTCATAGATATTTAAATTTATTTCACGAGTGTGTGTTAAATTGTTATTTTCATCACAATGGTAGAATTTAACACGAGGGTAGGGTAAGTTGGACAAAATTATGCTAAATATTTTAATATTTTGGAACAATAACCAATTATGTTATACATTTTTATTGTGAGTTTGTGCCGTTATATTTGACAAAATCAACAGGTTGGCTCGCGCATTTCTACGCTTAAAAAAATAAAATTACTATTGCTATCCAAAAAAATCCATTTTTTATAAATTGGTTAAACAAACTATCATATCAAAACATCGTCTGTCGGATGTGAACACATATGCACCAATACGCACAATCTTTAGTTTGGGTTGCCACTAATTGCGCTAATATGCAATTATCAGATATGTAAACCTTCCGGAAGAAATTCTCTAAATGATAGTGAAAACCCTATCAAAATCCGTTCCGTAGTTTAGAAGAACTAAGCGCACAAACAGACAGACGCGGATAGCGACTTTATTTTATACTATTTTTCAATGATATATTACATCTTATTGAATTTCGGTTTTGTTTTCTTAATTAAACGAATGAATAACTAAACTTCCTGACATCCGAACGAGCTGAAACTCGGCAAATAGCTTTTGGCGACACTGAACACACTTGTTTCTCAGAATTTGGACGACATTATAAAAATTTACAGTAGTTAATATACGAAATAAATGTCGGTACCATCCTATCAGGATTTGACTCAAATGATAGTGTTATTATCTTTCAGTCTTGCATACTAATTGTTAAATATACATACATAAAATAGACACTGTTAATAGAGCATTTTATTTTTTTTTAAATGTACCAGTTAGATAATAATGAGATTTGAGTATATCAGCTTCCGGAAATTGTATCGGTTAGATAATAATTAGACTTGAGTATATCAGTTTCCGGAAATTGTATCGGTTAGATAATAATGAGACTTGAGTATATCAGTTTCCAGAAATTGTATCGGTTAGATAATAATGAGACTTGAGTATATCAGTTTCCGGAAATTGTATCGGTTAGATAATAATGAGACTTGAGTATGTATATCAGTTTCCGGAAATTGTATCGGTTAGATAATAATGAGACTTTAGTACATATATCAGTTTCAGGGTGTTTTTTAAATAAAATGTGCGCATTAAGCGTGTCCCTGTTTTCTGTATATTTTACCTACAATTTTTTTCTGAAGTTTCGATCTTTTGACTCCTAGGTCCCAGATAAGCCGATTTATTTGATTAACTGCCCAGTTAAGACTTTTTATATTTGCAAACAATGAAATTACAATACAAATAGACACGTAATTGTTTCACAAAATGAACCCAATATGTGACAAGTTACATACACTATTATGTTTCTTGTAAATTCTTATATCAAACGTTTTTCATGTATGACAAAGAGAGACGTTCAAAGAAAATGTGTTTATGAACGAAATATGACCGGGCAGCGTTTATGTACTTCGAAGTTGCGGCGAATACCATATTCTACATCACGGGTGTGAGTGTGATGACAAGATACGCGTATACACTAATAGCGAATACTGAACGCTGTATTGCATATCGCAGTACTGACGCACTGTAAATAAACTGAAGTTATTAGTCTATATGCGCCTTATTATTTTGTTTTTTTATTGAAATAATAAGTGATTGGGTGTATTTACAAATTAATTAACTCCTCGAGATCTGTTTTTGGCACCTCTCAAAACCATAGGAAAGAAACAAAAAAACAAAAAAGTGCCTTGATTGACGAACTTGTGCGATACTAACTGCAATAAATCTCAAGTTTGTCCACTGGACCTAGTTCAATTAAACCACGCGATTTGTCTTAATAGCATATCTTCACATTTTAATTCGTCTAAGTTTGCAAATAATGTTTGATCGATTTCACAAAAAGTCGTGAAAATTTAGCTTCATTTGGGCACGCGAACACGCCCACGATTAACTAATAAATTCTATCAGTTTATCTATGTCTTTAGTGTTTTGTAGCGTGACAAATGTTGCTAAAAACGCTTCATAATATTATTAATAAAATTAAATCAACATTGACATTATGAGAGAAGACAGAATTTATATTATGTATTACCATTAAAATTTTCCCGTTTTAGAAAAATGTCGTGTTTATAATTTTTGTAACCTTCATTTAATTTAACAATACTGCATTCTGAAACCTTCGCGTTTTAATTTATTGACATGTTCAAGCCAAAATGATCTTTAAAATTCTCTTGTATTAGGTACAATTTCGAAATGCGTTCGTTTTGACTGCAGTGGAATTAACTTGTTTACCGATGGAAACTTCTAGACGTTCAAGAGAAAATGGCATTTGTGGAAGGTTGCGATAAGGATGTTTTTATCGTCGTTTGAATTGTTGCTTGTGTGCTGCTATTCGAGACGCGCAGGCGCACGGATATAGTGTTGCCAGTTTAGTGAAATTGATTCTCCAGGTATTTATTTATTTAAACAAAACCTAAACTGAACTAATTAAAATATAATTTAATATAGATATTATAATATGATATATATTATTTTTATGATTTGCATATGCAAGGCGTGCTTATTTTTTTTAAATCTTCGTGTAAAATGATAATGTAATCTGAACCCTTTGACATCCGTAAATATGTGAATAAATATGTACTAGCTATCGTTTGGTTCTATGTAAAGAGCTCGTTTGAAGGCAATTTAACTGTAGTTTTTTTTAGTTCTTTTTCAGCCTTATTAATTTCTCAAGTGCCAAAATTACCCATTGAATACAAACGGTTACAAACAATTTTTATCCGTTGAGCGCCGGCGTATCCATGTGGTAATTTGACATAAATACTTGTGTTCGGGAAGGTATAAGCTCGAGGGAGATATTAGATCAAGGAAGCTCGGGTATGAGTAAAATCAATGGATTACATTATATATTTTAAAAATATGCTTGGATAAATTGAAGCTTTTCCTATCGTTTGGCTCAAGTATTAAATAAAATTGTTAATTACGAAAGTGCTGTCACATAGAAAAATGGGTGTATTATGAATTTTGGGATAAATTCATTAATATAATAATATAAAATAATTATTATGTTTATTCAGTGGACATCTTCAATTTATAACTATTTAGTTTTAAATTGAAGAGAAATCATCCTATAGAAAAGATTGTTATCAAGGCTGTTCAGTTATGAAATACTGTATAACTTTTTCTATTTATTCCTATGTTAAAACTCCCGAAAATGGCGTTAATAATTACAAATTATTAAATATGCGTTTATCTTTTGCCGGACTTAATTATTTTATCGATAGATCACTTTCACTACATTCAATAAACTTAAACCATATATACGGGTTATACTTATTATTCAGTTTCTCGAAAACTGATTAAAATTATATTTATAATATTAAAAATGTTATCAAATATCATGTTTTGAAATTTACTTTTGTTTGTTTCTTCTCATTTTTCTTTCTCTTTTATCCACTTGAGCGATCGCTTGCCACAATGTGCCAAATTTAAAGAACCTAAAAATGTGCAATAAACGATGAAATCTAGTTATGGCCATTGGCTTTAAACCGCAGTGAGCAGGTCATATGTGTTTTTCGTGGTAATGTTTTGAGGAATGATATTAATTAAATCGATAACCGAGCACCCATCGCTCGAATGGATTCATATGACTTATTTCATCGCCAAACAAACTGATTACATATTTTCCCATATTCGTGTATATTTCCAAGGCTGGCAACACCGCCATCAGGTGATGTGAAATAATAGTGAACAGCTGCGAGCTGGCAGTTTTGAAGCTACGTTTGCCACGATCGTACGCCTGTTTGGTTCCAGCGACCGAGTCCGCCATCTTACTTTTTCTTTAGTGATTTTCCAATCGCCAATAAACCGCCCGCTTTGAGACTACATTCTTTCTTTCTCGAAAGGATTAAATAACCCAAACCTTTTCTTATAAACCTCTAACAAGTTAACGCTTCGTTTTTTTTCTTTTCCGGAGCGCGTGTTCAGTGTTTTTTTGTTTAAAATGGCCATGATGATTTCTCAGATGCCGTTTAGTACCAGTAAGAGTAAAAACTTACAGACTGCATGTGGAATGATGGGGTAACTAATTAATTAATTGATATTATCGTCTTTAAAAATAATTAAACCACGTGAAAATTTATAAAATTCATCATCCTATGATTAAAAATGTGGCTGTGTTATATAAATATCCATATGTTTTTTTGATAAATCATTGTGAACGTGCCAAAAATATGCTTGAAGAAATTAAATCATTATTATTTTTGTAATAAACAATAATAACTTGATTTTATGGTATAACGCAGTGCATAATTATTGGTTCATTTTATTTTATTTCATTACTTTTTGTACAAACTTGGGTAGGTAATAATTTCATGTTACTGCAACAATGGTAGGTAGGTATCTTATTTAAATTGGAAACTTTTGCACAATTATTTAGCTAAATTGCACTGTTTTGCTATTTTGGTAAATGTGACTCATTATTCTACGTCTTTCCATAGCGTGATTTCTTATCATCATTTGTCGTAATCAGAATCAAATAATCGTCATTCCAGTTGAAGGTGTTTACAACAAAGAGAAGGTTCATAAATCCTTTGTAAAATAAAGAGTTGTTGCGAGATCATTTTTTGTAATCTTTTCGTTTCTCGCAATCTCTGTCGTAGATATTTAAATTTATTTCACCAGTGTGTGTTAAATTGTTATTTTCATCACAATGGTAGAATTTAACACGACGGTAGGGTAAGTTGGACAAAATTATGCTAAATATTTTAATATTTTGGAACAATAACCAATTATGTTATACATTTTTATTGTGAGTTTGTGCCGTTATATTTGACAAAATCAACAGGTTGGCTCGCGCATTACTACGCTTAAAAAAATAAAATTATTATTGCTATCCAAAAAAATCCATTTTTTATAAATTGGTTAAACAAACTATCATATCAAAACATCGTCTGTCGGATGTGAACACATATGCACATGCACCAATACGTACAATCTTTAGTTTGGGTTGCCACTAATTGCGCTACCTGTACAAAAATCATATTTTTATCACCACAACCCTATTTGCACAAATTTAAAAAAAAATAGATCGATATTAATCGACACAAGGAGCCACCCGGCTGTGAAAATTATATTGAATTAAATGCTATGGTTAAATAATGACAAATTACGTAGATTTGCGTCACTGGTCGCAACAACTGCGTCATGGTTAAACGAAAACGTCACAGGTTTACCATATTTCTGTTTGGCCATGGTCGAAATTGTAACATTTCTAATTTATTGTTGTTACACAAACCAATGCGACGTATCTTCTAGCTATCCTCTAACAAAGCGGAAACCTTGTAACAAATTAATATATTTGTTGTTTTCCAGCGTAGAATACGTTTCTTATACCTCCAGAGTAAATAGAAAAATTCTTTATGCACTACGTCGTGTAATATTTTAAATTGAGCCGCTATCAATAATAACCCTTACGTAGATGGCGATAAGGTTTAAATTCCCGCTTAACACCATCCGCCTGTTTTGATTTACGCAAGAAAAAAACATGGCCAAAAAGTGCCTTTTATTTTATTTTGTGCATGTTCGGGCATAATTTTTTTTTCGATCATCTTATAAATAACTTAATTTGCCACATTATACAATAAAATCATAACCGAAAATGGATTCGTAAGTAGGAGATTTTGAACTTTAAAGCAGTTTTCATAGGCCTTATACATTATTTTTTTCTGGGCTTATAAAAAGACTTATCTAAAAATTACTCAATTATTTGATAGGCCAAGATGTATTCTACTCGCAGTATTTAATTAAAGCATTTGAAATATTTCTAGGTGACCAAATTTTCAAACCAAAAACACATGATTTTGCATTACTACGTACGGCATCGCCTTAACAAATGTTTTTTTTGTCTTTTTATTTTACACTAGATACTTGCATAAAAAGGGTAAATATTTACCTAACGGCCACACTTTGGATTATTTATCCTGTATGACCGGGTTCTAACTTCACTTGACCTTCTTCTGAGATACCAAGTGGCAAAGTTTGTAAAAACGATTTCACATAATCTGTTTACCGATTTCTGTTTTTGATGTTTAATCTTGTGTAAAGTCTCTAAATTAACATATTTTATAAGAATATATTTAAATAAGACGTATAATTACCATTTTTGAACATACCTAAATGTACAGATATTATATTATTCATTGCATAGGGTCCTAACCAGTGACGGCTGCTGCTCACAAAAATGGGTGGGGCGCTAAAAATCTTGGACATAATATACACCTACTTGCTGTAAAAGAAAATAAATCTAATTACGAAAAAATTGTACCTATTTGTAGATTAGGTCGATCCTCCGTTGTCTCTTCTGGCAAAGACGTAGGTGATGTCGTTTTTTTAGGCACATTTCTCAAAGTTCTTTCCAAGTGCTGAGTACAAAACATTGTGAGTTTACCTTGACTAACTGCATTTATTTCTTAATGAAGGTTTAATTATTTTTTAAGTTGAAAAATACTTTTCGCTCTCTACCGACGTCACAGGTGTTGATTGTACACATATTTTTTTAAAACAATTTAACACACGAAAAAAGCATTTAATTAAATAGTTGTAAAATATTGACCCATTGGCATTTGTAAACAGTTCATTCCTATCCAAAAACATTGGCAGAAGATTGGGTCCAGGAAAATTGGTTCTGTATTCAGGAAAATTATCACCAAAGAGTAACCTAGCTACTGATAGGTGGTCTGTGAAATGAAATCCTGATAATATAACATCACACACTGCCTATAAGCAGAGGCGGTTCCTTGGTACGTGCATTTGTGCATTGCACTGCTTGTCTTCAATCTCCACATAACAAATTACAACGACATCTGTGCCCCAGTGATCGATGTAAAAAATTCGTAATTCCCGTCAGGTCATTATTTGAGCTATCTTCTAGTAAAAAATCCCACGCAAGAGCAAGCGGGCGTGCATACCCCGATATGCACAGAACCAACTTTTACCATACTACTAAAACAGCGTCGGGCGGTATCGAGACAGCCCGAAGTAGCCGAAACGGTGACATGAGCGAGACAGATTACACTCTTAACGTCAAATTACGTGTTAGAGCAGTGCAGATACATAACCCATCCGTGCATTATCGAAGTGCTTTGACGACGAGTGAATTTTGCATCACTTTGATCATGCGTAATCCAATGCGTTTGGAATGGATTCGCTTAGAAATACTAATGTTCAATGTTAACGCAACAACATTAACACATTGGAACTCGTTCGCGGTGAAATCAAACGGTTTCGCTATATTTTCAACGATGAATTGAGTGTCTTTTATTTTCAAGATAATTTTGTATTATTTAATCAGTTATTTTGCAAATATAACTTAGAAGATAGAATGAATTGCAGTAGGTGTTCCCATTCATTAATTTGCTCCACCTAAATTACAGACTAGGTACATTTTAAAAGTGAAATGCACTGCTGGTAATTACAGTCACGGGCCGCGTCTGCCTATAAGATTGAACCTCAAAATCAGAAAGTGTTATATAAACTATGAGAAATCGTCTTTGCAAACTTTCACACGATTTAAGATTAAGATGCGTATAAACTGGAGAAATTTATTGCAAGCCGAGCAACGGACTGTGGGACAGGATCGAAGCAACCGCAAGCGGTGTTTCGCGGCTCAACTTATCAGAATGGAACGAAGCAACTGCAAATGGCACGAAACTCCAAAATTCAGAATGTCCATACAGTCTTTACTGTCCAGTGTCTGTCAGTGCAATGCGTGCACGTACCTCTTCAAGTGGTATGCATACCACTAATTGGGAACCACTGCCATAGATAATATAAGTAAGGGAGATGAGCGTTGAATCATTACTAACTATTAAAAACGTAAGTGTTTCCAACATCGTAGAACCCACACTATTGAAAATAACATCTATGCACGGTGGCGCCTCGCCTTAGCTTTTAACTATGTACCAAAAGCATAACTTTCGTTGCATAGCCACTTTGATACTCTCTTCAGTTTGGTCGTAGCTCGGCGACAGTCGGCACGTTCTCACATCACACATCTCTGTTTGTGTACTACAGAGTTAAATAAATAATTTCACTTCCTGATAGGATAGGTCATAAAAATATTGAACATGGACATCGAGATAAATTTTATTGCCAAACAACTTGTGATTAAAATGATTTACATGGCTCCAACTCTTGATTATTATAATGGATAATTAAGTTTTTGGCAGACTGGCGACTTCCTTTCCTTCGATGGAATACTTTTAATTAAAGGGTAAATGTAACGAAGGAACCATGCACTAACGAAATTCATCGCATTGTATAAGGTTATTTCAGCACTTCCCTTGTGAAAGGTCACAAATTTGTCGGCTTCGTAATGATTAGGGAATAGACATAAGCCTCGTTATATCCCGACCGAGTGACATGCATTTCTGTATGTATTTCTGCTGGACAGATTCGTCCACACGTAAGGAAATGTACCTGTGTTGGCTCGGCTGTGTATAATGGATACTTGCTGCATTCGGTCTTCTGTTTTCCCTCCTCTGCCAGTTCCATGCCTCAACTGCTGTACAAACTAACATAATTTTTTTTAACGACTGCTGTATTCAGTTCTTCATTAATAAATTAATTTTTTAAATTAACATTTCGACGAGATGTACGTCCTACTGCCGTCCCACCCTAAATTTTTCCGACTTTACTTGCAATTTATAATGCGTTGTACATGCTCGTGGGTTAATTCCTCTTGCTCATTATGTCTAGTGGAAAATTCCCAGAGATCATTACTTTGTTTCTATCTTATCTATGCTTCAATGCTGTCAATAGGGGACAGAGGTGATAAGAGTTCTTATCGTTTATATTGACGTCATGATGACAATTCCAATTCACTGGCTGCCACGACTCGACATGTGTTAAATACGAATAAATTTCAATTCAGATAGAAGTGAGGTCAAGTTTCCCTTACTTTTGGGTCAAATTTGTTGATTAAACATTTTCAAATGCTAAATTATTTTTTTGAAGAATGATCAACTTTTTTGTCCTGTCATGTGCGTGTGCGAGCGAAAGGTATTATCTAAACTTAACACATTAGTTTTCTTTGTAATCGGTATTGATCACACTTATTGAGATTGTAATAATAATAATTGGATAATTTGTATAGCGTCGTTTTTTTTTTTTTTTTTTAATTATGATTACTGAAACAGAATGATAGAAACATGCATGTTTAATTCCAATCAAAATCGAAGCTATGTGCATGAGATGTTTTTAGTGACTAGATATGAACATCCAACTAGGTACTCTCGTTCCTTCTGCAGCCCTTCTTTTGTGCTAACAACAACACACTTGGTAAGAGCCATTGGAACTACGGCACTTCATTGAATGATTTGAGGCAAAAACACATTTCACTTTTTGTTTTCTCTTTCCCGAGAACCCACAACATCGCTCTAACCACATTTCAACCTTTAAAAATATATCCTACGAAGGTAACCGGTGATCTAATTGCCAATCGATTTAACTTAATTCAATTCAATTAGTTTATTCGTTTAAAAACATTACAAAATTACATTTTATTTAGTTTTTAAGTACATTTGTAAAATGGTATTACATAATAAGTAAGCGGTGTATCAACTATACCAGCATCAATAGAGCTTGCCTTTTAAAGGCAGCTTCACCTTCAGCTAAATATGTCGATATCCGAATTGATTCTGTTCAACGGCAAGACTGCTCCCCCCACCAGCATGACCTTTGGCAAGTTAGTCCTGCAGGCCGGGAGATAAAACAGTCTATGCTGTCGGTGACGGAGATAACCATCAGGAACATAAAGACTAATACTCTCCATGATAGTCGGATTTTCAAACCATCCACGAATCAGTTTGAAGAAGTGTGATACAATATGCACATCTCTTCTGACCCGTAGATGGTTCATACCGAGCATGCCCAAGAGAAAGTCAGTAGGATAGAGCCACGGGTAGTAGCTAGTAGCCATACTCCCTCAGGTAGAGGAATCTCACAAATTTAATTAAAAAAGAAATTTTATATTAAACTTAATAATATTATAATAGTTACACAGTATAATAAATAGATATACATATTGACTACACGCAAACTGTTATCAAATACATACTTAGCTTTGCAATCAGGAAACGGCTCATTCTAATAATGATTTATCTAAACACGTAGAGGGCATTCTATAAACATGCAAAGAACATGTCTATTAAGTGTCAAGGAATACTCACTCATGGAAAATGATAATAGCTAGTTAGTGTGTTATTTGATAACCATTGACCTTAAACATTATATTAATGATATGAGAGGTTTTTTTTTGTATGGATCATCGAACTCGACGATTAATAGATTTTTTTTAAATGTGAATACCGCACAAGCTCCCAAATGTCTGGAGCCAGTGAGACTATGGCATGCCCAATTGGGGTATTTTGTGATGCTGAAGGTAGCGGGGAGCGGAAGTATACGTGCGGCACTTTCCAAATTTCAGTATCTATCGCCCTTGTGAAGGGTGTTTGGTGACCAGTTCTGAATAGCCGTAATAACATCCCAACCTTCCTCATGCCTCAGTCACACTGGCTCCAAACAGATTGGACTCTAGTGGGGTGTTCATATTAAAAATGAATAATAGTTATTATTTTTTACATTACCTCCTCAGGGCTCTGAGAAAAATAATTTCCCTCAAAGCCTGCGTCATCTTTGGGTATGCATAAGGAGGGTCTTTTTTCTTGTTTAGTTGGCTGTATATTATGGCTAACCACCATGTATTTATCTGCCACAAACCGGTTCACACCACTCTGATAAGGCACTCCACAAATAGAACACTATCATTAGTCATTAGCTAAGTGAATTGTGGAAAACATTTGGTCAAGGGAGTCAGATAACATTTAGTGGGATGTGTCACAAGCAATTTGATGGTTAGATCCAGAGAAAGGTCACTACCACTCTGTCATAATATAATATTATATACCTCATGGTATTTGATTAGGGAACATTATTTAGTTTTATTACTATAGAAAAAGTGTAGTTGAAACAGTGCGCTGTCCCTATTTAACATGTTGCTACTTTAACTTATAGTTAAAAGTTCAAATGAATGTATAAAAGAAAGAGGAAATTTAAAAGAGCTACACTCGAGTGTTCATATCTCTGGTTGGGATAGAGATAATAAATCTGAATTATTATATTGTCTGTATTAGTATTACTTTGATGCAAGCGTTGACATCCAAATTGATTGACCAGCCTATCGGAGAAAGGGGAACACACCAAGTGGGGAGGCGGCATAAATGAATCTGATTACACAGGCAACTCACATTGTTATAATCACTATTCAGTCCTCGAAAATGATATCTCCTTGCAAATTGCTAGTCCTTTTTACAATGGTGCCCAAATTTGCTGGCTGCATAAAATACATAAAAATCGGTTAAACAAAATAGTTCGAGCTTGTTTCCAAAATTTAATATTTTGCTAAGACAATTTTACAAATGTGTTACAGTTTAGAAAAAAACTTACTCATTTTTAGCGTTACTTAAAAATTAACATTCAGATGTTGCAAAGAAAACTCCCACAGTAGACTGCGTTGCAAACCGTTGTCTTACTTTAGTGAACTTTACTTTTCTGCGTAGGGTCTGTTTATTTCGACACGCTTACTTTGGTGGTCAACGTACGACTAATGTCGTAGTTTATTCAAAGCATTTTTGAACCCTCCCGGTGTCCAAAATATGATCTCGTGGGTTGGCTCCAGCTCGTCTAAGTCATACCCAGATTTTATGTTAAGGCAAGTCTATTAAATTGAATGTCTACGGATACAAGTCTTTTAAAATTTTGTTGCTATGAATTTGCCATAATTGCATTATTGCTTGATTCTATTTCCATGCACAATCTCTAAAGGGATTGCTTGCAAGACTTCAGTATTAGCATTGAAACAATTTATATTATGTGGAACAGTTACGCCATGATTGTGTCTTGATCCTCAGCATTAGAAATGCTTGAAAAATACCAAATGATTTAATTATTAGTTATTTCATTGAAATTTTTTCTATCTAATCATTCTATCGTCTCATCGTAGCTCCTGTTGTAATGAATTACTGCGAATGTTCCTACATTAAAAAGTATAATTGTGTGAATTATTACTGTTGTTTCTCCGGGGTCTCTCACAAACTCTCTTTATTAAATAAAACTCCGGTTTTAATAAAAAACTTGTACTTTTAATGTGATAGGTTGACAATGAGCTCTGATATCTTAATTAGCATAATGAGGTTCCCCTCGGTCTCTACTATCCATGAACCTTATAGACTTATCTGGTGCCATTTATGGGTGAGCTCATACACTAATATCAAGGATATCACAATTACCTTAGCAAATAGGTGTTGAACCATTATTAGTATCAATCACAACGCGTGTCACCGACATGGTTCACCCATACCACTGCAAATGGCATCTATATGATATTCAGTCCCATTTGGTGATAGTTGGGCGACAGTCATCATGCTTCCATGCCTTTGTTTGTATTATCTGCGGGGTGTTGTAAGAGATTGAATTTGTGTTGGTTGTTGCAGTGGTGCCATGCAGAAGCAGCAGCTGCAGTCAGGTCTGTCGGGTGTAGGCAGCAAGCGCTCCGCCGCCAGCGCGGGGGCCGCCGAGTGCTTCCAGGTGTGCCTGGGTGCCGGGCCTCTGTGGTGGTCCTGATGTCCCTGCCGTACCTTCGGCGCCGCCTCCGCTCTTCCCCTGTAAGTATACGACAAGCAGTCACCACAAGCAGGTGGCCCTGCAGTCAGGTCTGTCGGGTGTAGGCAGCAAGCGCTCCGCCGCCAGCGCGGGGGCCGCCGAGTGCTTCCAGGTGTGCCTGGGTGCCGGGCCTCTGTGGTGGTCCTGATGTCCCTGCCGTACCTTCGGCGCCGCCTCCGCTCTTCCCCTGTAAGTATACGACAAGCAGTCACCACAAGCAGGTGGCCCTGCAGTCAGGTCTGTCGGGTGTAGGCAGCAAGCGCTCCGCCGCCAGCGCGGGGGCCGCCGAGTGCTTCCAGGTGTGCCTGGGTGCCGGGCCTCTGTGGTGGTCCTGATGTCCCTGCCGTACCTTCGGCGCCGCCTCCGCTCTTCCCCTGTAAGTATACCACAACCGAGAGACCGCCAGACTTCAGTCACCACATGCATCACCACGGCTTTATTAGGGAAACAAATCTAGCCAGAACAGAAACT
Organism: Hesperophylax consimilis; assembly: GCF_061612785.1. Taxonomy (NCBI): domain Eukaryota; kingdom Metazoa; phylum Arthropoda; class Insecta; order Trichoptera; family Limnephilidae; genus Hesperophylax; species Hesperophylax consimilis. The sequence continues at coordinate 23,528,272 of NC_142862.1, forward strand.
TCTCATAATACACTCGATTGTCAGATGAATATATGCAGAGCCGTTTGAAAATTACCATGATGAGTTTTGCTCAAATATCCATCCAAAAACCATGATTCTGATCGTTTTCTCTTTACCAGATAATTAACCTTATTATTAAAATATATTTCATGTTTATATGGTAACTCATTTCCCCATAATAACTAAGTTTAACTAAAAAAAAAACCTCGGTAAATAATATTTGTACAAATATGTAAACGGGTTTTTTTTTTTATTTCTACATAATTTTGAATACATACTCTACATGAAAAACAACAGTCAAAAGATGTTTTTAAAGAAATTATGACCTTACCTTTGATATTCAACTCAAATATTTTCATTTTTATGATGCCGTTTTACAAAAACTAATTTTGACATTCAGAAACAATTTATTTTGTTAGCTGTCAAAGAGGCAGGCTGCATTTGTGAAATAAAAAATAGAATCTACTGTTACATGCGCAACCGATTCTGATTTTGTCCTCTAAACAGTTTTCAAAGCAAAAAGGTTAAAATCGCATGGAAAAATATTAGAACGGTCTCTGAAGTACTGTCGGCAAGTTCGCCCATTAAAAAAAGGTCTTCACAGCACGATCAGCACATCAGTCATTAACCTTCCCCATACCCAGTTTGAAAACTTTCTTCAAGCCCCAAGATGTAATCAGCGTTACCATTGAACACTGACTCTAACTACTAAAGTGTATATTAATGAATTGTTGTTTTATTGTTTTAGGGGATGTATCGTCCCTGTCATCTTTTGATGACTCTCCCTCTCCCCCCTCCCCATCCACTCCAACCACCCTCCTGTCCCCACTGTCGGACTCGCAAGACGCCAGCCGCTATCGTGAAGAGGTAAGCAGATACACTTCAATATAACTAACTAAGGCCCAGCTGTTTTGTACAAATTCAAATGTAACACAGTCATCGAATGGCATTTCAATGGAATTAAATGCCGATTCTAAGTGCGTTGGAGCTTTCTATCAAATTGTAAATAAGCTGACAAACTTAACAACATGATATGTGGTTTCTGCTGATCACAATTTGTTCAAAAGCTGAAATGCCTTTCATGGTGCTGGATGTCCATTTGATGACATTGTCACATGATGAATTTCTGCGAAACAACTGGGCCTAACTAACTGTGGTGATTGCTCGTTTTGTGATGAACTGGATCACTGAGTAAATAGGTAGTCATATAATACTCTTCTGGGGATATATTATAAGTTGTGATTATTCGCGCTGCAATACAAGTTGCTCTCTCTGAAGGTAATGTAAAAGACGTGAGACAAAGCAGACGGGCCCATTTATACGTCTGCATAATCACCCTATCTCCTACATGAATGTTTCTTTCATACTTTAGACCTACGGGGGTAGACAAGGATTACATCGTCTCACGCACACTTTCTGTTATTCAGACTCGTGTTTTCTAACATACATTTTTATATAATAGGGGAGTATTTGTGCAACTTGGTCAAGCGCCTAGAAACTTCAACGAGAATTGTTATATTTATAAGGAGAACACGAGAATGCGCTGTAGTTGTTTGTATGCATAGATCTAGGGTGCTTATTTGCACTAAATTGACATAAAGGTACTCGACAAGTATGTCATTCGGAAACACAATGCAGGAAGCTTTTCTTAGAGTGCTAGCTAGATTAAATTATCACGGCCAATAGTAATCACTTCACTTGTTTTTGGGGTTTCCAACTAACACTGGACATTGACAATAATTCTAGAGACAGACCAAAACTTCTGTAACCAAGTGGGTCTTCTGACGACCTACGGGCTTTTAAACTATAGAAATCCCAATTATTCAGTCAATTATTAACGGTAACTTATGTATTTGCGCAGGAATACGTAAAATACTAAAATGATACGTCAAGTATTTAAGCTAATATAAGGAGGATAGTAATTTTGGGTACTGCCGCACTTGGCTGCGGGATAGTTCATGACAATAACTATGTTTTACTTGCCACTACGTATCGGATAGGGTTAATTTAGCAATTTATAAAACTTTAACCAGCTATTCCTTAGCCCATTTGGAGTAAAAAATGTCATGGGCATTTTGCTGTCCGGTAACATTTTTTTTTAATAAAAAATTTACCATTCATATTTTCACCACATGTCACCAATGTTTTATCCTTTGTCAAAGTTTGAAAACCCATCTGGCAATATTTTATTCAAGTTTCGTTACGTTACGTACGTACCTATATTGGCGCGCTTTTACAATCACAACGAAATGGCATGCCACCATTCGTCTCATTTTTGACTATTATTATTTAGTGTACACACTTGCTAATAACAGCTGTTGAACACGAGAAACAATGCCAATGACAGTGACGGAGTGTGGATTTATATATTTATTTTTCGTTTTTAATTGAAAAAAATGTTACCGAACAGCAAAGTGCCCATAACATTTTTTACTCCAAATGTGCTAAGGAATAGCTGGTTAAAGTTTGTCGGGTACGTGCCGATACACCCTGTATATTCAGTGGTAGTTTTATTTAAGGAGAGAAGACCCGTCTTGACCCACCCAAGCGTTCAAGTCCTCCATGACAACACAAGCAACATTTTCCGCTTACTGTGGTGGTAGTAGGAGATTTTCAAATATTGTCATAACCATGGAATGTTCTTTCTTTAAAAAAAAAATTATAATAATTATAATATTATTACATTTGTAATCATAAATCCGCCCGCCTGGCCCATGTGACTGAATTCAAAACGCACTTATGGACACAAATTCCCATGGAATATTCATGTGAACAATATTCTTTCTCGTAGAGTGAGAGGTGCTTACGCATACCTCGTAATTCTAGAGTCAAAAATCTCGTATTTTGTCATGCACATTGTATATTGCACTATATATGTGCAATCTGAGCATTTATAAAGTTCACCAGGTGTCACTTTCATAATGTTATATTATTTATGTGCGCCTCAGATGAAAGCGAAATACAATAAAAAAATAAATTACTATTCGATGTTCAAAACATTTTTCTCAATTATTGTTAAAACAGTAAGAATTGAATAAACTTTGATGTGTACAAAGACTTAAATAAATTTAGTAAGCAAACAAGATAAAGAGATGTGGCTTATCCAAGCCGAGAGACAGAGACAGGAGTGCTAGTGTGTGGCTACAGAAAGATAAGGGCATATTAATGGTGTTCCAGGTCATCACTAAGATCTGTGCCCTCAAGGATGTGAAGCCTGTCAAGATTGACTTCAACATCTTCCTCACGGAGACCACCCATAGCGTTTGGAAGACTGTAAGTATAACCCTCCTTAATTGATGCTTTTTCTCCCTCGCAAACTAGCGCACTGAAAACTACCAATTGCCTATTACACTTTGAAAATAAAATGAAAGTAAACGAAATAAATAAAAATAAAATGGAATTAAATTTTTTTCTTTATAGCAACGTCCTTTAACTTCGATCTCAATATAATTTATTATAGTACAATCAGATGTGAGGTTATGCTTCACTCATAAATCTAAGGAAAAATAGCATAACTTGTTATTTCAATGATTCTCTTTTCTATCAAATGTACAATGAATTGTCTTAGAAAAAAAAATAACGAGAATAATATTCTTAAAATATTATCATCTCCTCTGGTAAAGTATACAGGGTGCGGCAGAGAGGACGGACGTTTTTGAGATGGGTAGTACTCTCCGTCTACGAGAGAGGTGGGAGGGGTGCCGTGAGTTTCGTCTCCACTTCAACATTCATCGGAATAGAGCTGTTCCCTCTCGAAACACCATCCTTCGTTGGGTTGAATCACTTCGCAGGCGTGATGAACTGATCAACAGAAGACCAAGAGGAGCTCCGCGAACAGTTCGAACTCCTGAAAATGGGGACACGGGGACACCTCAAGGCTAGAGTAGACGAGAACAAGCCCCGAACTCTGGACGAATTGAAGAACGCAATTCGCGTGGAAGTCGCCCAAGTTTTCCAAGTGATTTTCTACACTTGACTGTCTCAAATGCTATTTCCTCGCGAACCTGATTCCACCAATAAATTTGTTTTTGAGTAAAAATTAACTATTTTATGATTTTTTTAAAACCGTCCGTCCTCTCTGCCGCACCCTGTATAACACATACTAATTTCTAAACACCTAGTAAAAAAATACCTTTAACTTCCATATGGGTAATGTCATTGGGCTTTTAATGTTGGTTGCTCGCTCCATAGGATAATAACATATTCAAATATTATACTTGCCAACATATTTATTTAATCTGTAAACAAGTGATTCTTGTTGTGTTTGTTCGTCATATTACTATATTTATTTATATTCAATGTGATTAACGCTTATTTAACTTTATGAAAATAAATATCTTTACATTTCATTGTTTAACTTTTGTATAAATCAGAAAAATCATTTCTCTTAATATAAGTAGCTAGTATTCTTCTACCTATTAATTTAAATCACGATTAAGGAGAAAGGGGCCTTTTTTGTCCGGAGTTCTGTAGCCATTATTTCAAAAAGTCTGCTATTCTGGGGAAACCACTTACGGTTAATATACATATACAATTTTTTATAAATATATCAGCTGGTAAGACATTATAATTTACAAAAACATCATTTTGCAAAATGCAAGATGTTACGAAAATAGACTCAGCTGGTGCATGCCCGACCGGCGCACAAATGAACGCCTGGCACATTACGGAGGTATTAGGATTTCCAAAGGTTAAACTGTATAATATACATGTTCATATATTAATATATGAATACAGAGGATCCTATAAATTACACATTATAATTTGTATATTGTACTAAAAACATGTTGTTTCACAGAATTTGAAGAATCCACTACATTTGGAAGTTTAAACTCAAATTCCATGAAAGTTCTTTTTTTTTATTATATTTACTCCACACAGGAGGCCCTGAAGAAAATAATGTCCCTAGGGCCTATGTCATCTTTGGGGGTGCTGTGTGGAGGGTCTTTTTGTGGAGAGTTCTGTTTTATTTGACGTGTGTCGGGTTTTTCTGAGTACTTGGATAATAACAGAACTTGAATACGATTTTCACAGAAGTTGAATATCGGCAAGATTGCCCTCCCCACCGGCAGAACCATTGTGCAAGTTAGTCCCATAGCTGCTGTCGGTGACTGAGATAACCATCGGGAACATGGAAACTAATGCTCTCCAAGATAGCTGAATTTTGAAATATAACAAATAAACCACAAATTAGTTTGAGGAAATGTGTTACTGACTGTAGTGCAGAAATGAATAGTTTCTTCTGGCACTCGCTACAAAAGCTACATTTACTTAAGTGTGTGACTATTCTGCTGCAGGTGTTGGAAGACAAGTCCCTGTACATGACAGTCCCGCCGGTGCTCAGCAACGGCTCCAAGGAGTCCTTCATCACTCTGCTGGAGTTTGCTGAGGAGCGTCTTGGCTGCGCTAGGTAACTACAAATCATAAATAGTCCCTGTAGACCCATGTCTATCCTGTTAATGAGTCCTTTTAAAGACTGAATGGGTCTTTAGCAATTTTCACGTTGATACTAAATAAATAAATTAAGCTACATACTACATCCCTTACATTATATCAAAAATAGTGGAGAGACAACAAATATATACATACAGAGAAACATATTGTTAAATTTTCATTATCCTGACGAAGAAGCCATTAGCTTTTTTTGAAACATGTAGATTATATTGATGAAAAGTATTTAATTTATATATAATATAACATGTTGTTTGTGTGTGTTTGCAGGTGCGTGCTGTGCATCCCAAAGTACCGCAGCGACCGCGCCGCGCTCCTACGCACCTTCATGTTCATGGGCTTCCAGCTCCTGGGTCCCGGGGCCCCCGAGCTGGCCTGCCCTGAGGGTGCTGACCACCAGGATTACCTCTACATGGTGTACGTCATGGAGTGAGCCATTCCCTTCCTTCCTTTCCTCACAAATACATAGGAATACCAACCCTTCATTTACCTGCGGAGGCTGTATACAAAATATTAAAACAACAAAAAAACATTAAACAAAAATATTAAAAACATAAAAAAAAATATGATAAAATTTTATAAAATACAAAAAAATTATATTACATTGCATATTAATTACAATATTTTACAAGTATTTTATTGTCACCAATGTGCGTCTGTATTTCATATTATTATTTTTTCCATTATTCTTTATTTAGTATGAACGTGGACAGTATCTTGTGGTGAAGTGGTTATCTTGATACTTAGTCATTTTGATATGGGATTTATTCTTTTTTAAATTTATTAGAATTTGTGTATCATGTAAAAGTGTGTAATTTTTTGTTGACAAATAAAATCAATTATTTACAAGGTGATTTTTTTTTTTAAATTAGCATTTCTCCTAAGGAATATGTTTAATGACTAATTATGTGCGTTGCGAAAGATCCAACTGTTTTCGGTGCCGCCGCGTTAGATAACTCATTTTTCCACCTGAATAATTACATCTGTGATTTTTTTCCCCATAATCTTTTTTCAATTCATTCCTTAATTAATTTTCATTTTGAATTATTGTAAAATTTACAAATTTGTTTGTTTTTTTATTATAAATAAAGTAGCTATATTTTTAAATGTCAACATTTTTTTAAATATTGCAAGGTGGATTATTATATATTCTTAGTTCGTAGATTTCTTTTTTTTAGGCGTAAAACATAATATAAACATGGCTTCTTTTCAATAAAATTGCAACATAATTTTATAAGAACTTTTTACTACTAGATTCAGACAATCTCTAAGGGAGAAATTATAAATAGTAACTGATGATTAATTAAATGATTCATATATCCATTACTTTGTACATTTTTAAAGTCGAGGAACTATTAATTTGGAATAATCATTAAGGAGTAGTTTGTTAGAAGTTATTTAAACCTATTTAATACACCCACCACATATTGAAGTTCGTGTTTTGTATCACAGTTTTAACTTGAAACTCCACTGTGACGAGATTCACCTTTGAAATTAATATCACCACACGCTAAACTGTCAATTACATTATAATTTGAATTTATAAATAAAAAAATATGAAAAATAACCTGGTACCGTTTATTTACAAAAAAACAAATTCAATAACAAGTTAGTTAAGGCGATGCACTACGTCGTGTAATATTTTAAATTGAGCCGCTATCAATAACAAGCCTTACGTAGATGGCGATAAGGTTTAAATTCCCGCTTAACTTGCAAGAAAAAAACATGGCCAAAAAGTGCATTTTATTTTATTTTGTGGATGTTCAGGCATAAATATTTAATTTTTTTTCAATCATTTTATAAATAACTTAATTTGCCACATTATACAATAAAATCATAACCGAAAATGGGTTCGTAAGTAGGAGATTTTGAACTTTAAAGCAGTTTTCATAGGCCTTTACATTATTTTTTTCTGGGCTTATAAAAGACTTATCTAAAAAATACTCGATTATTTCAAAGGCCAAGATGTATTCTACTCTCAGTATTTAATTAAAGCATCTGAAACATTTCTAGGCGACCAAATTTTCAAACCAAAAACACATGATTTTGCATTACTACGTATGGCATCGCCTTAAATATGTTTCCCTTCCACATTGAAGAAAGGCTCTCAAATTCCAATATTGAAAATGACAATTGAAATAATTTTCTGTTTAAAATATTGTAGGTATTTTATTACCTGTTTGAATCCAACGAATCAGTTCCAATTTTGAAAAATGACACTCAAAGCAAATTTAAGTTCACTGAACCAGAGTTAAGCAGGGTGCACCTGCTGATTGACAACCAAAATTAGTATTTTTTTGTTTTAGTACTTGAATACATAATCCTGAAGAGGTAATATTTGTAAAAAATCATGATTTTTGACATCCTACTCTATCTTGTGGGGGCAAATTCAAAATACAACAGGAGGACCACATTATTATTGACGGACAACCTACCTTCCTTTCTTGTTGGACGTTAGTGTCCATCAGGGTAGATTTGTAATTGAAGATTGTGGTGAAAAGCGTGTGCTTATAATTAGTATCAGCTGCGCTCGTCTCGCAAATATCGAGAGCGCAAAACAAAGTGTTATGGGTACGTGTGGATCTCATTGGTATGATGAGAATTTATGCGTGCCTATACCGCTCACCAAACCTTGCCGAATCAGACACTGTTGAGCTGTTTAAATACTTGAGTGAAACTGTAGATATTCTCTTGCTCCGTTACCCATCGGCCGAGTTTGTAATCCTGGGGAACTTCAATGTTCATAATGAACAATGGCTGAAGTTCTCGGGCCCAACGAACTCTGCCGGTAGATCAGCGGAATCCTTTGCTCTTATCCATGGACTAAGCCAACTCATAGAATCTCCGACCAGAATACCAGACATCCCATCACATCGAGCCAACCTACTCGATCTGTTTCTCACTAGTGAGCCACTCGGGTACAGAGTAGAGGTGACAGCGCCCTTAGGATCCTCTGACCACTGCCTGATTACCACCTCTGTCCCATCCTCCATGAACCGTCAACCTGACAAACATGTAAAGAGGAAGGTATGGCACTACAGGGCAGCAAAATGGGACGGCATGCGGTCTTTCTTCGGCGCCTTTCCTTGGAGTACTGTATGCTTTAGCTCCGAGGACCCATCAATTTGTGCACGCGAGGTAGGAGAAGTAATCACATCAACAATGGGTTGCTACATTCCCTTCTCCGTCAAATCCTCTGGAGCGGGCACAAAACCGTGGTTTGACCATCGCTGTGCTGAAGCTGTCAGACTCAAAAATACGGCTTTTAATGCACTCAGGAAGATTAGCTCCATAAATAACCTTTCGGAATACCGAAAACGGGCAAGGGATTGTAAGAGAGTTCTAAATAGAGCGATCACGACCAGAGAATTGCAAAAAAGCTCGCTGACTGCCCCACTGGTAGCCATGCTTTCTGGTCACTCGCTAGCTCGATCGGAAGAAATTTCTGCAGAACCACTTTCCCACCTCTGACCAAGCCTGATGGTTGGCTGGCTAACTCGGCCCGCGAGAAAGCTGAATTATTAGGCAAAATTTTCGCGGAAAACTCAACTCTTCAAGATAACGGAGAGACTTCCCCCTCCATTCCGCACTGCGGTTTTCAAATGGAGGAACCGAAGATCCGGAACAGAGAGGTTTTCCGAGTCTTGAACGAGCTGAAAGTCGACAAAGCCAGTGGGCCGGACGGAATACCTGCCTTGGTCCTCAAGAGGTGTTCTGCAGAAATGACTACAGTGCTCGCGAAATTATTCAGGCTCTCTCAAAGGTGGAAAGGTGCCAGATCTTTGGAAAAAGGCAATCGTCCACCCAATCCCAAAAAAGGGGGACCGCTCCGACCCTTCTAACTACCGCCCCATAGCCATCATTTCCATACTCTCGAAGGTATTAGAAAGGGTGGTTAACAACAAATTGCTCACATATCTCGAGAATAACAATATCCTAAGCGATCGGCAATATGGATTTCGTCAAAACCGATCGTGTGGCGATCTACTCGGATATGTGACGCATATTTGGGGGCGGTACATGGAGCGTTTTGGTGAAACTCAAACCGTTGGGTTGGATATCTCCAAAGCCTTTGACAGAGTCTGGCACCGGACACTTATCGGGAAGTTACCATCGTATGGGATCCACCCAACCCTGCATAGTTGGATTGCGGACTTTCTGAGGGGAAGAACAATTCAAACCGTGGTTGACGGCTCTTCTTCCTCACCGCACCAAATCAATGCGGGGGTGCCGCAAGGTTCTGTGCTGTCTCCGACGCTGTTTTTATTGCACATCAACGATCTCGTTGAATGTGCACCAATTCACTGCTACGCTGATGACAGCACCGTTCACGAGGGTTATCTCTTTGATAGGCCCCCTTCCACCTATGATGTCCGAACAGCTCGGGAAGTTTTGAAGCAAAAAATTGACCACCACCTCGAGATGGTTCGTGCCTGGGGTAAGGCCAACTTGGTCAGTTTCAACGTCTCAAAAACCCAAGCGTGTCTGATTTCGGCAAAGAGGGAGATCAATGACTGTCTGGTGCAATTTGATGGGAGCACTCTCCCCAATAAAGACTCCATTGAAATGCTTGGAGTTACTATATCAGACCAGCTCAAGTATCGGGGATCCATAGAAGCCCGAGTAAATCAGGCCTCCAAAAAGTTGGGCGTCTTGTACAGGGCTAGGAGATTCTTCAACAGTGACCAGCTGCTGACCCTGTACAAGTCTCAAGTCCGCCCAACTATTGAATTTGGGAGCCACCTTTGGGCTGGTGCCCCAAAATACTTAATAAACCTGCTTGAATCTGTGCAAAGGAGAGCGATCCGTCTGATTGACAATCCGTTGTTAACAGACCGATTGCCTTCTCTAATGCATAGACGCAATGTAGGCATGCTGTGTCTGTTCTACAGGTATTTCAATGGAGCCTGCTCCAAGGAGCTAGCAGCATTGATTCCTGATGCACCGGTGCATGTGCGCGAAACTCGACGGACACGAGCTGAACACCCGTTCACGGTTGACGTTGGCTTCATGAGAACGGGCCGTTTTTACGACTCGTTTTTGTGTCAGTCGGCTCGTATGTGGAACGAGCTACCGGCATCTGTTTTTCCTCCCTCCTATAATCCGAGCCTCTTCAAGGCCCGCATTAACAAATCCCTTCCTACAGCCCCTACCTTATTCCGCCTCACAACGCCGCCCAACCGGGTGGTGACATAGTTTCCCTGTCACCACCCGGTCACCACACTGCACAGGCAGGGACACTCTTGTGAGGTATCACATAAAAAAAAAAAAAGTACAAAATATACCAGGAGCATAATAAATCCTGAAGAGGTAAGGTAATTTTTTTTAATTGCCGAGTATCGCTAAATACTCCATAAAATTAATATATTGTCCATGGGAGCATAGAGCATTCACAGCAAGCTGGAGTAAGCCAGTGGTGTGTGGACTCCTCACCTATTTGTAAATATGCTTGGAACTTATCTGAGGTTCATGCATCACAGACTTATTTGATGCAACAGATTTAGCCTAGGAACCAGACGATATGCAAATCTTGCAATACTTAGTTTTAAGGCGATGCACTACGTCATGTAATATTTTAAATTGAGCCGCTATCAATAACAACCCTTACGTAGATGGCGATAAGGTTTAAATTCCCGCTTAATACCATCCGCCTGTTTTGATTTATGCAAGAAAAAAACATGGCCAAAAAGTGTCTTTTTTTTTTTTTTGGTTTTAGGCATTTCACCCTGAAAAGAGTGCTTTGAGAAAAAAATTTATTTTGTGGATGTTCAGGCGTAAATATTTAATTTTTTTCTGATCATTTTATAAATAATTTAATTTGCCACATTATACAATAAAATTATAACCGAAAATGGGTTCGTAAGTAGGAGATTTTGAACTTTAAAGCAGTTTTCATAAGCCTTATACATATTTTTTCTGGGCTTATAAAACGACTTATCTAAAAAATATTCGATTATTTCAAAGGCGAAGATGTATTCTACTCGCAGTATTTAGGCGACCAAATTTTCAAACCAAAAACATATGATTTTGCATTACTACATATGGCATCGCCTTAATATAATTTGTATCTCTTTTGATAATACTTCAGCAGTAGTCGTCTCCAACACCTGTTCGAGATACCACACGGCAGAACATATGTTCTAGCATAGCATGACACGAGGAATGGTGCTGTTGAATGAAATTTTTTAAACAGTCCTAGTCCTATGTGTCGGTAAACAATCAAAGTAAACTGAAGGCTGCAAGACAAATAAAATTAAGGTATGGTCTGCAGTGCATTTTTTTGGGGGGTCTTGCAGCATTCGGTTTATGTCGATTGCTTACCGACTTGTGGAACGACAGGCTAAAAGTGTCGGAATAAGAAGATTGTACCCCGTAATTGGATTATAGTATGCTGGGATCGACGCTTACCTTATCGATCCAGCATATTTCACGCAATTTATGTTTATTGAATTAGCGTAACATACTCACACGACATCAAATCAGAAGATACATAGGCGAATTACGCACGTGAGCATCTAGCCCGAACCAGTACCCAGCAGAGAATGGCGGTCACAGGAACCTCCACTCAGTAGGTAAGTAGTGCGCTGTTATTTCTTCGCTGGGATACCATAGGAGAAAATATGTTCTGTGGCTACTGAATGCGCGTGTGGTGATTGCCTATAGGATGAATAATCTGTTGTACGATGATAAATAAAACTTTTTTTTTTAAATATACGCCTGGCGTAGCTCTCTCAACTAACTCTAGAGTTATGTATATTGCGGAATCGCATTTATCAGGCGTCTTATTCGCACCTGGAAAATGAAATTTACGCAACATGTGTGTGTTGGCTTTGAAGTTGTGTTGATTGCGGAATCTATCCTCTGCAGGCGCACCAAACATTTTAAGGGTTTTATAGCACCTCGGTAAGAGTAAGGAATGGACAAGGCATGCGTGCGCAGTACAATCCCACATTAGCTGCGCTGCAAACTGTAGTGAACTTTACTTTTCTGCGCAGGGTCTTTAGAGCATTCGGTTTGTGGATTCCTTATCGGACCGGGTGATTATTCTGAGCTCTCTGCAGACAACTGATGGTGTACTTATGGGAAAGGAACGAAGCAACTGCAAATGGCGCGAAACGCCGCTTGCAAGTTACTTCGTTTCTTTCCCGTAATTCGTGGCTCGGTTCGCAAATGTATACGAACCATTACAGCAGTCCATTAAATGATGGTTTGGAGTGGTAGAAAGAAGAAGATATAGGAGATACTCAAATGTTACAAAGTAAAACAAGTATTTCAATCAATTATTTTATTATAAACTTTTGAAAACATGATTTAAACACATAATATTGGAACAACAATGCCGTGGATGCCCAATTTAAAAGTTGCAAAGCTACCTCCCCAGTATGGAAAACTATACAAAATATATGGGCAAGAATTTTTATTACAAATTTTCTTACAAATAAATAAATAATTACATACTTTTTATTGGGCAGTCAATTTTATATATTGGGCAGATTAGTTTGTCAGAGTAGATTATTCATTGTAGCCCAGTCAATGAAGGGAAAAACCACCCAATGTCGGAACTAATTCCCCGGAAGCTGGATTTTTCACAGATGATAGAATATGAACATGTGTTTTTACAAAAGTCCCCGGTTTTTCACCTTGTGCTTTCCTCCCCACCCCCTCTTTAATACATTTTACAAGCCTTTTGGAACATGGTAACATCTTTTTAACTACTTCATAAAAGCAGACTATTTTTTAAGTTCCTAATTAGTTATTCTAAAAATTAGTTCCAATTTTGCTTTAAAGGCCATACATTCTTTGAAATTTATTAATCAAGAGAAAATATCACTTTTCAATATAATATTTCACAAAATATATGCTTATAACTTTTTTCTGAGCCTGTTAAGGAAAATTTTGATCAAATAAAGGTTGTAGAAAATATTTCTAGCTTTAAAATGGTGTACATAATGAAAGGCTTTAGTTAATACTAAAAATTGATAACGTAAACATAGAAAGGGTGAGTAGTATTAAATATCTGGGTGTAATATTAGATGAAAAATTAAAATTCGATGAACACCAAGGACGGGTTGTTTCGGAAAATTTGAACAATTCATCAAATTTCAACGTTCATTTTCGGGTTCTGTGAAAGTCTTATTCAAGTTCTGTTATTATATCATTGTAGGCTAGTTGCTTGACAAAACTGAAATAAAAACAGAACATGAAAAAATCTTTCACAGAATTTGAAAATGAACGTTGAAATTTGACGAATTGTTCAAATTCTCCGAAACAACCCGTCCTTAGAATACATAACAAAGAAAATTGCTAAAAAAGTTGGATTCCTAAAAAGGATCAGAAATAACTTGGATCTAAAGACAAATCGCCTTGTTTACAATTCTATTGTTACTCCGCATTTAAATTATTGTTCTAGTGTTTTATTCTTATGTAACGAAGCCCAAAATAATAAACTACAGGTTATACAAAATAGGGGGATGAGGATGTTTTTAAAATGCAACATTTTTACTAGAGTTAAAATTATGTTACAAAATTTAAATACAATGACAACCAAACAACATATAGTATATAATACGATAACAATGATGTATAAGCTTCAAAATAATATGTTCCCAAATTATCTGCAAAGAAATATTATGTACCATGAAAATGTTCACAATTATCCTACGAGAAGACGCAGAGATTTTAGGCTTCCCAAAACTAAACTTTCATGCACACAAAACAGCGCGTTTTATAAAGGGCTAAAACTTTATAATAACCTACCAAATGTCATAAAGGAAGCCACAAGCCTTAGCACTTTTCGTAGGACATGTGCTTTATATGTAAAAAAATAATTTTTGTTTGTTGAACATACTCCAATATTATTTTAGTCACCTAGATATCTTATATAATGTAATTTTGTGTATTTATCTTTTTCTCTTAAAATGTAATTGTTATTTTTTGTACATTGTATTTTTTATATTTTCCTACTAGATGTATGAAAAAATTTGCATACATCTAAATAAAGATTCAAAAGCAAAAAACAAAAAATAATAGGGCGCGTAGGCTGTTAATAAAGAGCACGGCGCGCGGGAAAACGGCGCAGCGTAATTACAAGTAATCCCCCTGCCATGTCATCTACGCGGTGTCAGAAACGTATTCAATCATTCGCTGCTAATGAAAGTCTATAATTACAAGTTCCTCATTCCAATTGAATAATTTGTTTAATTTCTTAGTATTTTGAAAGTGTTTTTAAGGAGACCACGGATTAGTGCTAAAGTTTAACAATGGTGTCGAAACGTGTTTGACATTCTCAGTTGTAAAGCCAATTTTGAATGATATACTTACTAGTTCAACACATAAGTGTGTATATTATAAAAGACAACTAAAACAATAAAAAAACATATTTTTACTGCTTGAAATGATGAAATTTTAATGCTTTAGAAACATTTAAAAAAGTGGAAGTGTTTTTGTAGCATATTTTGTTTTTAGTCACTCAAATATGTTTTAATGCTACTTTTATTTGTAATAACAATAATAATAAGTATCCAAAAAAACTTTTCATGTCAACGCTATGGAAGATTTTAATTTTGTTTGTGCTTTTCTTGAAGAAAATTTGAAAGGAAATTTACCTACGGTAGTAGTACAAAAAGGAATAATACAGTCTAGCTTCGAGCGACAAGATGGGCTTCATGGCAAACTCGAAGGAAGAACGTCTATTACCATTCATAAACATTGTAGGAAAAAATATTTGTTGAAAGAACTTAACTCATCCACATAACCTTCAAAACCAAGTATCTTTCCACTAAATCTAATGTGGCTAACATCAGCCAGGTTGGAACGGTTTTATGAATATACTCGAAAAAAAAAAAGAAAAGTGTCAGTCAACCTGCGTCATGGCAATCCCTTTCATAAATTTGGATCCCAGTACTTTACAATAAGAAGAGCAACAGATATTGGTCCGGTACGTGGACGGACATGATCATCGAGCAGTGTCTCATGCGACCAACGAAGTCAGTAGGAGGTTTGACACATGGGCGTGGAATCACTGACGGCACATTGTCAAAGTGGATATTTGGAACCCCTTACTGCGTGAAAGTGCAAGAGAGCATTGGAGAATTCATCGGTATAGAATTGCATTTTACTGAACAGCATGTTGAGCTGCGCGAATCACCGAAGAAAAGGGATGAGCTAGATATAGAAAAATTTACATCATGGCTAAGACAGCACAGCCCGTTCACCAAGCTCTCCGGGGAGCCGGTGTCTTTATCTTCAGGGTTTGTTTCAGATAATAGTGTCAATTGTGATAACGCTTATGAGGTGGGCCTATAATTTTGGAGATATACTGACTACCCAAGCAAGATTCAAATCCGCAACTGTTAGGACGAGTTACAGTAAGTGAAGGTAAACCCCCAGAACCTATTTAACAGAATACTGTACATTAGTGATAGCATAGCCTAGCAAGCTTAACACATACTTAGGATATGACCATATGGCTTCAAGACCCCCGCCTATTTTTGATGAAGTCTCCCTTCGTAAGGAACAAAATCATCTATGGCCAAAGTCTTTATGACGAAGTTGATTTGGAAAATGCTGCAATAGTCATCGATGGGGGATACCTCCTCCACTCTGTTGTTTGGAAAACTGAAACTACTTACGGAGACATCATTAAATCATACTCACGTTTCGTCCATACTAAATTTGGTAAACATTCTATTGTCGTTTTCGACGGATACCCTGAAGAACCAACTGTAAAAGATGAAGAACAAAGACGAAGATCGGCTAAACCCTCTTTGTGTGATATTGAAGTTAACTTCACCACACGTTGTTTGACTAAGAAGGAAGCTTTCTTATCTAAAGCGCGCTCTACACTCGCGGCGCGAACGGCCGCGAAGGCCGCGAAACACGAGTGTGGATCTTGTTCACGCCTTCGCATTCGCGCTTCGCGCCACTCCCCGATTTTTGTCGGTTTTTTGGCCCGCGACAAAGGGTTTGCTTGTGTTCCCACACTATCCTATTTTTAGATGGGCATAATTTATTTCATACATAGGACAACGTTTTTCAACTGTCAACTGATCCGTGGACGCGGGTAGTGCTCATCACGTTTTATCAAAATTTCTTATTGTTTTCATAAGGTAAGTCTTCCATTATATTGATAATTATTTCAAGTTTTTACAAGATATTGATATATTTTAGAGTATTGTGTTGTAAATAAAGGCCAAAGGTGAGTTTCTTTGCCATCCTTATTTAGTTGAAGCGCCTGGATAAGATAATTGTCAGGTGCCAATGATTGTGTGTTACATTTGTATGGAGGTCTATTCATTGGCATGCATGTCAATCACTGTACTTTCATATAATAATTGATAAATTGTGTTTTTTTAGACAATTGATATGTAGTTTTGCTTAAATTCAGCAGTAAAATTTAGAACATACATTTGTTTAATTAAAGTATTATTATTAGCAGTGCCAATCACTATAACCTGCACATGCCAATCACTATACTGATAGGTGTGCCAATATTTACACTGCCAATGATACACACTCTAAAGTTTACACCATTAATTGATTTAAAATTATTTATTAAAGTTAGTTTTGTTTGTGTTTTTTACAGATATCAAATTAAAATGCCTAAAGTTCCTGCTGATTTAAAGTATTTCAAAAATACAAGGAGAACGACATTCAGAAGGCTTTAGATGCTGTGAAAAGTGGTATGTCGAAAAAAGCCGCTTCTAAACAATTCAACATTCCACGGTCTACTATTCAATTAAGATTAAGTGAAAAATATGTTAAGACAAGACCCGGACCAGCAACAGTTTTAACAGAAGAAGAAGAGTCTATCCTCGTTCGGTAGATTAGTACAAGGAGTCAGAAAGGTTTCCCACGAAGAAAAGAAGATATTCTGGAGAGCGTGCGATATTTTCTCAGTAAAAATCCTCGTCCAAATGCATTTATTAACAACAACCCTGGGGAAGGATGGTATAAATTATTTTTACGGAGACATCCTGAAATTTGTACCCAAACTGCTGAGGCAGTAACTTCAGCGAGCTCGGTTGTTTCAGAAACAAACATAAGACGCTGGTTTCAACAAATCTACGACTACTTACATGAAAACGATTTAACTGAAATATTAAATGATCCAAAACGTATATTTAACGGTGACGAAACTAATTTCCAGTTATGTCCCAAAAATTCTAAGGTTCTGGCTATGAAGGGTACAAGGAATGTTTACGAAGTAGAACACGCACCAAGTAAATCATGTCTAACAGTAATGTTTACTTTGTCAGCTTATGGTAAGATAACTCCACCAATGGTAATTTTTCCTCTAAAAAGAATGCGACAAGACATCATTCGATCTATACCAAGCGAATGGGGAATAGGATTGTCTGAAAATGGATGGATGAAAGGGGACATCTTC